>NC_084572.2:5275000-5277500 GCF_033978685.3 Nerophis lumbriciformis | reverse complement strand
ACATTTGGACAGCCAAAAATACGCATCATGAAACCGCTTCTTAACACGCCTTTTTAACGCACCTGGTCCACCAGAGAGTAAGAAGACATAGCAGGAGGGGTCAGTGTTGACAAATAATCACGTAGGACTAAGTATAGGTTAAAAAAAACCCTACAGTATTCTAAAAACGTTTTATTTTTTTTAATACACTGTAGCACTTTGAGGTTGTTTACTCAATGTAAAGTGCTTTTTACAAATAAAATGTATTATTATTATTATGTTGGCAGCGACAGTGAAACCTGGAGAGGCGTGATTGGGAAGAATGGCCGCCCGGATCTGAATCCGAGTGGTGTTTTGTTATTGGACTTTTGTGCTCGTCACAGATTGTCAATAACAAACACCATGTTCAAACATAAGGGTGTCCATATGTGCACTTGGCACCAGGACACTCTAGGCCGCAGTTCCATGATCGACTTTGTAGTTGTGTCATCGGATTTGCGGCCTCATGTTTTGGACACTCGGGTGAAGAGAGGGGCGGAGCTTTCAACCGATCACCACCTGGTGGTGAGTTGGCTGCGATGGTGGGGGAGGATGCCGGACAGACCTGGCAGGCCCAAACGCATTGTGAGGGTTTGCTGGGAACGTCTGGCAGAGTCACCTGTCAGAGAGAGTTTCAATTCCCACCTCCGGAAGAACTTTGAACATGTCACGAGGGAGGTGCTGGACATTGAGTCCGAATGGACCATGTTCCGCGCCTCTATTGTCGAGGCGGCTGATTGGAGCTGTGGCCGCGAGGTAGTTGGTGCTTGTCGTGGCGGTAATCCTAGAACCCGTTGGTGGACACCGGCGGTGAGGGATGCCGTCAAGCTGAAGAAGGAGTCCTATCGGGTTCTTTTGGCTCATAGGACTCCTGAGGCAGCGGACAGGTACCGACAGGCCAAGCGGTGTGCGGCTTCAGCGGTCGCAGAGGCAAAAACTCGGACATGGGAGGAGTTCGGTGAGGCCATGGAAAACGACTTCCGGACGGCTTCGAAGCAATTCTGGTCCACCATCCGCCGCCTCAGGAAGGGGAAGCAGTGCAGTGTCAACACCGTGTATGGTGGGGATGGTGTTCTGCTGACCTCGACTGCGGATGTTGTGGATCGGTGGAGGGAATACTTCGAAGACCTCCTCAATCCCACCAAAACGTCTTCCTATGAGGAAGCAGTGCCTGGGGAGTCTGTGGTGGGCTCTCCTATTTCTGGGGCTGAGGTAGTTAAAAAGCTCCTCGGTGGCAAGGCCCCGGGGGTAGATGAGATCCGCCCGGAGTTCCTTAAGGCTCTGGATGCTGTGGGGCTGTCTTGGTTGACAAGACTCTGCAGCATCGCGTGGACATCGGGGGCGGTACCTCTGGATTGGCAGACCGGGGTGGTGGTTCCTCTCTTAACCGGAGGGTGTGTTCTAACTATCGTGGGATCACACTCCTCAGCCTTCCCGGTAAGGTCTATTCAGGTGTACTGGAGAGGAGGCTACGCCGGATAGTCGAACCTCGGATTCAGGAGGAACAGTGTGGTTTTCGTCCTGGTCGTGGAACTGTGGACCAGCTCTATACTCTCGGCAGGGTCCTTGAGGGTGCATGGGAGTTTGCCCAACCAGTCTACATGTGTTTTGTGGACTTGGAGAAGGCATTCGACCGTGTCCCTCGGGAAGTCCTGTGGGGAGTGCTCAGAGAGTATGGGGTATCGGACTGTCTGATTGTGGCAGTCCGCTCCCTGTATGATCAGTGCCAGAGCTTGGTCCGCATTGCCGGTAGTAAGTCGGACACGTTTCCAGTGAGGGTTGGACTCCGCCAAGGCTGCCCTTTGTCACCGATTCTGTTCATAACTTTTATGGACAGAATTTCTAAGCGCAGTCAAGGCGTTGAGGGGATCTGGTTTGGTGGCTGCAGGATTAGGTCTCTGCTTTTTGCAGATGATGTGGTCCTGATGGCTTCATCTGGCCAGGATCTTCAGCTCTCACTGGATCGGTTCGCAGCCGAGTGTGAAGCGACTGGGATGAGAATCAGCACCTCCAAGTCCGAGTCCATGGTTCTCGCCCGGAAAAGGGTGGAGTGCCATCTCCGGGTTGGGGAGGAGATCTTGCCCCAAGTGGAGGAGTTCAAGTACCTCGAAGTCTTGTTCACGAGTGAGGGAAGAGTGGATCGTGAGATCGACAGGCGGATCGGTGCGGCGTCTTCAGTAATGCGGACGCTGTATCGATCCGTTGTGGTGAAGAAGGAGTTGAGCCGGAAGGCAAAGCTCTCAATTTACCGGTCGATCTACGTTCCCATCCTCACCTATGGTCATGAGCTTTGGGTTATGACCAAAAGGACAAGATCACGGGTACAAGCGGCCGAAATGAGTTTCCTCCGCCGGGTGATAGAGATAGGGTGAGAAGCTCTGCCATCCGGGAGGAGCTCAAAGTAAAGCCGCTGCTCCTCCACATGGAGAGGAGCCAGATGAGGTGGTTCGGGCATCTGGTCAGGATGCCACCCGAACGCCTC
>NC_084572.2:5255000-5267500 GCF_033978685.3 Nerophis lumbriciformis | reverse complement strand
TTCATTTAATTTTGATCTTTTTTTATAAAATTGTATTTTATTTTATTTATTTTCATTTTATTTTATTTTGGCCCCGCCTGAGCAGTGGAGCAAGCCCCGCAAGGCACCTATTGAAATTATTATTATTATTCTTTTTCCCAACTTTTTTTATTGGCATTTTCAAACAGACAGAAAAAAGTACAAGTCAAAACAGTACAATTTTAAAGGCAGTAAATGATTCACACCCTTTCCCTTAAAACCCAAACCACCCACCCACCCTCCCACCCCACTCAGGTCCCACTAACGAGGGACAAATGGCGCAATTGTGTAACAAGTAAGACGACAAAGACAGACACATTCTCTCACACACACACACACACACACATACGCGGCCAGAAATTATTTTTATTTTTATTGAATTATTTTAATTTAATTTTTTCATTTAATTTCATCTTTTTATTTATTTGTATTTTTTTCTCATCTCATTTTATTTTATTTTATTCAGTAGGACCCGCAAGGTCTTACTGAAATTATCTTATTTTAATTTAATTATTTAAATTTTATTTATTTTCATTTAATTTTGATCTTTTTTTTTATACAATTTTATTTTATTTTATTTATTTTCATTTTATTTTATTTTGGCCCCGCCTGAGCAGTAGAGCAAGCCCCGCAAGGACCCTATTGAAATTATTTTTGTTTTAATTGAATTATTTAAATTTTTATTTTTTTCATTTAATTTCATCTTTTTATTTTTTTTTATTTTTTTCTCATCTCATCTCATTTTATTTTATTTTATTCAGTAGGACCCGCAAGGTCCTACTGAAATTATCTTATTTTAATTTAATTATTTAAATTGTATTTATTTTCATTTAATTTTGATCTTTTTTTTATACAATTGTATTTTATTTTATTTGTTTTCATTTTGTTTTATTTTGGCCCGGCCTGAGCAGTAGAGCAAGCCCCGCAAGGACCCTATTGAAATTATTTTAATTTTAATTGAATTATTTTAATTTAAATTTTTTTCATTTAATTTCATCTTTTTATTTATTTTTATTTTTTTCTCATCTCATCTCATTTTATTTTATTTTATTCAGTAGGACCCGCAAGGTCCTACTGAACTTATCTTATTTTAATTTAATTATTTAAATTGTATTTATTTTCATTTAATTTTGATCTTTTTGTATGAAATTGTACTTTATTTTATTTATTTTCATTTTATTTTATTTTGGCCCGCAAGGAACCTATTGAAATTATTTTTATTTTTATTGAATTATTTTAATTTAATTTTTTCATTTAATTTAATCTTTTAATTTTTTTTTTCTTTTTTTTTTCTCATCTCATTTTATTTTATTATATTCAGTAGGACCCTCAAGGTCCTACTGAAATTATCTTATTTTAATTGAATTATTTAAATTCTATTTATTTTCATTTAATTTTGATCTTTTTGTGTAAAATTTTATTTTATTTTATTTATTTTCATTTTATTTTATTTTGGCCCGGCCTGAGCAGTAGAGCAAGCCCCGCAAGGACCCTATAGAAATTATTTTTATTTTAATTGAATTATTTTTATTTTTATTTTTTCATTTAATTTCATCTTTTTATTTATTTTTATTTTTTTCTCATCTCATTTTATTTTATTTTATTTTATTCAGTAGGACCTGCAAGGTCCTACTGAACTTATCTTATTTTAATTTAATTATTTAAATTGTATTTAGTTTCATTAATTTTGATCTTTTTGTATAAAATTGTATTTTATTTTATTTATTTTCATTTTATTTTATTTTGGCCCGGCCTGAGCAGTGGAGCAAGCCCCGCAAGGACCCTATTGAAATTATTTTTATTTTATTTGAATTATTTGAATTTTAATTTTTTCATTTAATTTCATTTTTTTATTTATTTAAATTTTTTTCTCATCTCATTTTATTTTATTTTATTCAGTAGGACCTGCAAGGACCCTATTGAAATTATAAAACGTTGAATATCTTGTCTTTGCAGTCTATTCAATTGAATATAAGTTGAAAAGGATTTGCAAATCATTATATTTTGTTTTTATGTACCATTTACACAACGAGCCAACTTTACCGTCTTTGTGTCTTGTATCATTTTGTGCCGTTTTATGTCGCCGTCGTGCCGCTATGACGCCTAGCGTTCCTTAAATCCTTGAAAATGTGAATCAGAGTGAAAATGTGTAGCAAAATGTTTTATATTTCTTCCGCCAGCTGCGACGGCGTTTGCATGCTAATGAGTGTGAAGCCAGCCGGCCGTGATGGAGCGGAGCAGAGAGGTCCTGCATGACGTGTTGCTTCGGCAAGAAGGTGTGTGTGTGTGTGTGTGTGTGTGTGTGAGAGTGTGTGTGTCGTCTCGTCTGTGGCTGCAGGGGGCTCCTGCAGGGCTGTGGTTGGAAATGCCCGGCCAGGCTGAATAAATGGCCCCTGACAGGGTGGAAAGAGGCTGAGAGGAGTGGGAACAAGGCGGTGTGGTTGGGAGTGTGTGCACCACCACTGGTCCTTCAGGGACCGCCATCTCCTTGGCTCGTGTGCCTGCTAACAGGAAGCTAATTGGAAACCCGGAGAGGAATTGTGCATGTTGTGCGACGAAAAGATAGAGATGTTTGCCTGCAGACGTGAGCGACTGCGATCCACCTGTTGATGCAACACTCCGGCGCGTTTTCGTCTCGGTGATCCCTGCGAGGACAGAAGCACTGCAGGCGTTCTCACATTCTGATGGAAACCACCACACTTCCTTTTGTCGTTTGAACGGCTCTGCTTTTTTTCTGACGTGTGTGTGTGTTTGGGCATATGTCGGCATGTGTGCAGGTGTGTGTGTGTTTACAGAGCGTGTCGCTTTGTTGCCTCCCATCTGCTCCATGCAACATGTACAACCTTTCAACACGCATAATTAATGTCCTGCTGATGTCCGTGTTAAGTCTTTTTATTTTTTTAAAATCTTCTTTTCATGTCCTAAACTCAAGGCCCGGAGGGCCGAATCTCAATCAATCAATCAATCAATGTTTATTTATATAGCCCGAAATCACAAGTGTCTCAAAGGGCGGCACAAGAGCCTACATAAGGGCAAGGAAAAACTCACCCCAGTGGGACGTCGGTGTGAATGACTATGAGAAACCTTGGAGAGGACCGCATATGTGGGTAATCCCCCCCTCTCTCTAGGGGAGACCGAAAGCAATGGATGTCGAGTGGGTCTGACATAATATTGTAAAAGTCCAGTCCATAGTGGATCTAACATAATAGTAAGAGTCCAGTCCATAGTGGGGCCAACATAATAGTGAGAGTCCAGTCCATAGTGGGGCCAACATAATAGTGAGAGTCCAGTCCATAGTGGATCTAACATAATAGTGAGAGTCCAGTCCATAATGGGTCCAACATAATAGTGAGAGTCCAGTCCATAGTGGGGCCAACATAATAGTGAGAGTTCAGTCCATAGTGGGGCCAACATAATAGTGAGAGTCCAGTCCATAGTGGGTCCAACATAATAGTGAGAGTCCAGTCCATAGTGGGGCCAACATAATAGTGAGAGTCCAGTCCATAGTGGGGCCAACATAATAGTTAGAGTCCAGTCCATAGTGGGTCCAACATAATAGTGGGAGTCCAGTCCATAGTGGGGCCAACATAATAGTGAGAGTCCAGCCCATAGTGGATCTAACATAATAGTGAGAGTCCAGCCCATAGTGGATCTAACATAATAGTGAGAGTCCAGCCCATAGTGGGGCCAACATAATAGTGAGAGTCCAGTCCATAGTGGGGCCAACATAATAGTGAGAGTCCAGCCCATAGTGGGGCCAACATAATAGTGAGAGTCCAGTCCATAGTGGGTCCAACATAATAGTGAGAGTCCAGTCCATAGTGGGGCCAACATAATAGTGACAGTCCAGTCCATAGTGGATCCAACATAATAGTGAGAGTCCAGTCCATAGTGGGGCCAACATAATAGTGAGAGTCCAGTCCTTAGTGGGGCCAACATTAAAGTGAGAGTACAGTCCATAGTGGGTCCAACATAATAGTGAGAGTCCAGTCCATAGTGGGGCCAACATAATAGTAAGAGTCCAGTCCTTAGTGGGGCCAACATTAAAGTGAGAGTACAGTCCATAGTGGATCTAACATAATAGTGAGAGTTCAGTCCATAGTGGGGCCAACATAATAGTGAGAGTCCAGTCCATAGTGGGGCCAACATAATAGTGAGAGTCCTGTCCTTAGTGTCAACAGTGTGTGCACCTGACATCTTGAACGGGTTTATGCTGAAAACAAAGTTTCGTTGTACTTGTGCAATGACAATAAAGACCTATCCTATATCGCACAGAGACAAACCTGCGATATATCGAGTATGTTCGTTATATCGCCCAGCCCTAACTTATGGTATTGAAAACTAGCACGAGTCACGGAAATACATGTTCTACTACAATCATACTTGCCAACCCTCCCGGATTTTCCGGGAGACTCCCTAAATTCAGCGCCTCTCCCAAAAACCTCCCGGGACAAATTTTCTCCCGAAAATCTCCCGAAATTCAGGCGAAGCTGGAGGCCACGCCCCCTCCAGCTCCATGCGGACCTGAGTGACGTGTTGACAGCCTGTTCACACGTCCGCTGTCCCACAATATAAACAGCTAATGATCGAGGGCGAGTTGTTGGTTTCTTATGTGGGTTTATTGTTAGGCAGTTTCATTAACGTCCTCCCAGCGTGGCAACAACACACAACAACAGCAGTCACGTTTTGGTCTACCGTAAAGCAGTTCGTCTGCCGTAAACAGCAATGTTGTGACACTTTTAAACAGGACAATACTGCCATCTACTGTACATGCATATGTGACCCACCCATAATGTGTCACATTTTTGTGTTGATTTATTTATTTTATTTTGTGGTTTGAATTCGTTTTTGGAGCTGTCATTACACATTTATCAGCATTCACATTGGTCAGTAGGGGGCAGTAGTGGCGTTTCTTCCCAATTGAATGCTATCACCTGCAGACCGGAAGTGTCTTGTCATTCTGATGAGCGCGACCAGTCTGTGAACAATTGAAACGTCCTGTGGGCTTTTTCCTCCTGTATAACAGGTTAGTTTTGGTGAATCAACTCACTGAATAATATCCATGTGATCTTTATAAGTTTAAGTACACATTCTGATGGTGGAGCCTAACTCTGAAGTGTTTGTGAGTTGTAGTTTGTATTTGTGAATGAATCCAGTGCACAGCTGCAGTAATCAATACAAAAAGGCGACGCGAGTGCGCAATGTTTACATAGGAACTTCTGATCCTAATTCAGACTCCCAAATTAGAGCTCCCGTTTTCTTATTGATTTTATTATGTATATTTGTACAATGTGTGTGTTCTGAAAAAGTGACAGAGAATAGAACCAGGATGGACAATTCAACCCTTAACTCAGCAATGAGTAGATGAGTGTTATGTGTGTGTATATGTGTAAATAAATGAACACTCATATTAAAGTATTTATTTTATTTATATATATATATATATATATTAGAGATGCGCGGTTTGCGGGCACAACCGCGGAGTCCGCGGATTATCCGCGGATCGGGCGGATGAAATTAAAAAAAATTAGATTTTATCCGCGGGTCGGGTCGGGTCGGGCGATTGAAATAAAAAAAAAATTAGATTTTAAATAGATTCAGGCGGGTGGCAGTTAAACCAATTGGTAAATATATATACATAGTTAAATGTTGTTACCCACATACGAAAAACGAGCAGGCACCTGCTGCATATGCCACAACAGAAGAAAAAAAAAGAAAAGAGATGGACACTTTTACGGAGCGGAGAAGGGACGCCTCGCCGGGGTCCGGGACCGAGGCCCCTTCCCCCGAGAGGGCCCCACCGGGAGCCGTAGCTGAGGCGATCCGCGAGAAGAGCCCGACGCACGTCCAGGGTCACCACCGCGCCCACCGCACCGACACCCCGCCTCGTCCGCCTTCGCCGCGGCCGGCGTCACGCGCAGCAGGTAAGCAGCTTACCTGCCCGCCACCCCCGTGGCCGGGGGCTCGTAACAGGGGTCACTCCGCGCGCTCCGCCCGCGCAGCTTACCTGCC
Organism: Nerophis lumbriciformis; assembly: GCF_033978685.3. Lineage (NCBI taxonomy): Eukaryota > Metazoa > Chordata > Actinopteri > Syngnathiformes > Syngnathidae > Nerophis > Nerophis lumbriciformis. Next base: position 5,261,470 of record NC_084572.2, on the reverse strand, counting down.
CGCGCAGCTTACCTGCCCGCCACCCCTGTTGCCGGGGGCGCGTAACGGGTCACTCCGCGCGCAGTGCGCTCACGAAAGGGGTGGGGCTCACCCTGGTTGATATAGACAGCAGGACGGTGGCCATGGAAGTCGGAACCCGCTAAGGAGTGTGTAACAACCCACCTGCCGAATCAACTAGCCCTGAAAATGGATGGCGCTGGAGCGTCGGGCCCATACCCGGCCGTCGCCGGCAGCGAGACGCGCTTGGAGGTGCGCTCAGCGCGGCTCCCATATGATTGCGCACTGGTGTGCGTCTGGGTCGTGACAGCGTGGCACGCGAATGTCTCTGCTGCATTGGATCAGTCTCCTTTCTTTAACAAGCAAAAGCTTTATAACCTCACCATACCTGCCAACTTTTGAAATCAGAAAAACCTAGTAGCCAGGGTCCAAGGGCCGCAGGCCCCGGTAGGTCCAGGACAAAGTCCTGGTGGAGGGTTCAGGGCTTCGCCCCCCGACGCAAAATGATTGATTGCATTCAGACAGGTTAAAATGTTGCTAAAACCATCACTTTTCTATCAGTCACAGTGACATTTCAAAACAAAAATATTACAGCAAAAATCATATGGGTTGATTGACATGTTTATTCTGTAAGCTAACTTCAATAGTTTGAAATTATTTTGACAGTTAATGCCAGTTATCCTGTCAACCTTTCACAAGACTTCAATTTGTTAATTGAAAGTATAAACAGTATAAACACTTTTTACAGTAAACCAATGGTAAAACAGTACTAAACAATTCCATTAAAAAAAAATTGGTGTCATTATTAACTTTCTGTCCAAGCTTGTATAATCTACTGCCTTGTTCAATTGTAAAAAATATTCTGTGCCTAAAATTCACATTTCTATCACAATTATCATACTGTAAACATGGTAAGCTAACTTCATTAAAATTAATAGTCCTGTCAATAGCATGGAATTACAATTCAAATGTAGTTTTTTTGTAAGCCTTTCAAAAGAATTCAAAATATGAAAAATTAATGAAAATTAATTGAAGCCATCAGACACTTGAAAAGTGGCACATCACATCTCTAATGTAATCATTTGAACTTTTCAACAGAAATAGCACTGCAAAAATATTAAGGACATACTTCTGTATTTTGGTAGTTATGCTGTCAACATTTAACAAGATTTCTTCAACTTGGACTTGAAAGCATAAATAGTATAAACACTTTTAACAGTATGTCGTGCTGTGAAATACAGCCGACAGGATTGCGCACCAAACACGAAGCAAGGCCAAAGCGCATGGTGCAGGAGAACAAAGGACTTCTTTCATTTAAGGTTTGTGATAAACCATCAAACTCATTCGTTAAAAGGACTCTATAGTAATATAAAGCGAATTTTTCTGGACATTTTCATGCAAGAAAAGTTTATTTTTGGGACCGCGATCACAGCGTAATGATTTTTAAAGGTTGCATTACAAACATTTAACTGTCCCATGTGATCAGCCAGTGCGATTGGAAGTCCATGCTCAATTATTGCCTCCGTAAATAAAACTTCGGCATTTATCACATCCAAAGAATCTGTTTGGGCGACGAAAAACGTTGAAAGTTTTCCACTTGTATCGCTAGCAACGGCATTAGACTTGTGTTTTTTTGTCCCAACGTGGTCTTTTACATCGCTAATTCCTCCGTGTCCGATCGAAAAATCTTGTCTGCACAAGGTGCAATTCGCGTAGTTTTCACCCTTTTTTTTTTTTTTAATTAATGAAAAACCGTATTTTTTATCACTGCAACCGTAACCCGGAATAGGTTGATGAAAACCGTACGAATTACGGGAAAACCTGAGTAGTTGGCAGGTATGCCTCACTAATGCCTTGCATCGTCTATATTAGATATATGACAACGGGCGGGTGCGGGCGGATGGCGGGCGGGTGCAGTTCTGATCAAACGTTACATCGGGTGGATGGCGGATGGTTGACGACTTTCTGATGCGGTTGCGGATGAAATAATTGCCTATCCGCGCATCTCTAATATATATATGTAATAAAAAATATATATATATAGCTAGAATTCACTGAAAGTCAAGTATTTCTTATATATATATATATATATATCTTAACCACGCCCCCAAACACGCCCCCCGCCCCACCCCCGACCACACCCCCCACCCCCCACCTCCCGAAATCGGAGGTCTCAAGGTTGGCAAGTATGACTACAATATATCAAAGTGTGTTCTGTATTTGGGGCAACTTCCACCAGGGAATGTTTTACTGTACCTGAAAGTGTGGGAACTATCTATTATCTTCAAGACGTGTGTGTGTGTGTGTGTGTGTGTGTGTGTGTGTGTGTGTGTGTGTGTGTGTGTGTGTGTGTGTGTGTGTGTGTGTGTGTGTGTGTGTGTTGACGTGGTCATGAATATGGATGCTAAAAGAGCAAGGGGACGATTCCCGGCTCCACAGTGGGGAGGTTAAAGATATCTGAGATGAGGTTGGCGGTTAGGAGTGGAAGTTTGCTGAGTCGGCGCAATATTGTAATTAGTCTATCTTCGATTTGCTTATCATTAATATTCATGTTGGCATGCGGGCAGGTTCTCGGCAAGACGTCTCGTCAGTGCCTAAGCCGGCCCAGATACGGGATTATGTCGGTGTTGAAGAAGTCCTCACTTCCACTTTGTGTGTGGAGCTGTTGGTAACAAATGATACTTTCAGGTCTTTAAATCATTCTCATTGGACGACTTGTCTCTATTGTACTCAAAGGGAGATATCATTTTACTCCCCCGGTGTGTTTGTAATTATCATTTGGTGGCTGATTCATCTCGAGAACGTGCTCTCGATCATCATCATCATCGTTCTCCTGAAGAGCCTCGTTCGCAGTGACCTGCCGCCGCGGCGCTCATTTGCATAACGTTCCACGTTTTGGCATCTGTGCGAGTATCAATCTGGTTTTTTTTATTTTTTATTTCAGTCAACGGACTAAAATATCACGTTTTATAGCTATTGTTCCTCACCAGAGGTGGGTAGAGTAGCCAGAAATTGTACTCAAGTAAGAGTACTGTTACTTTAGAGATTTATTACTCAAGTAAAAGTAAGGAGTAGTCACCCAAATATTTACTTGAGTAAAAGTAAAAAGTATGTTGTGAAAAAACTACTCAAGTACTGAGTAACTGATGAGTAACATACACACACACACACACATATATATATATATATATATATATATATATATATATACATTGATATATACAGTATATAATTTATATGTATTTATTTTGTTGTTTTTGTTTACATGTTAAAGGTGTTTTAATGAATATACATGCATGTTTAACACATATAGATTCCTTTCTTTCATGAAGACAAGAATATAAGTTGGTGTATTACCTGATTCTGATGACTTGCATTGATTGTAATCAGACAGTAGTGCTGATAACGTCCACGTTTTCAAATGGAGGAGAAGAAAAGTTCCTCCTTTCTGTCTAATACCACATGAAAGTGTTTGGTTTTTGGCATCTTATTTGTCCAGCTTCCATATTCGTTTTTATACACTTTACAAGAAATATATTGGCGTCAAACTCCTTAGCTTGCTAGCTTGTTTGCGCTGGCTTTCGGAGACTCTTGTTTTGAAAGCGCAGGCGCGATGGAGCGGCACTTTTATTGTGAAGACAGGAACTGTGCAGTCAGTCTTTAGGCTTTTGACGGGATGTACGGTTGAAATAAAAAAGGGTCTTTTTTCCTTCACACTTTTGATTGATTGATTGGAACTTTTATTAGTAGATTGCACAGTACAGTACACATTCCGTACAATTGACCACTAAATGGTAACACCCCGATAAGTTTTTCAATTTGTTTAAATCAGGTCATGTGACCGCCTGGCTCTGTTTGATTGGTCCAACGTCACCAGTGACTGCATCTGATTGGTGGAACGGAGTGAAACGTCACCAGTGACTGTATTTGTTGAAACGCAGGCACTATGAAGGTCTGTCTGACAGACCAAAACAAACAAAGCGTGCATTAACAGATCGATAAAAATTAGTAGCGAGTAGCGAGCTGAATGTAGATAAAAGTAGCGGAGTAAAAGTAGCGTTACTTCTCTATAAATATACTCAAGTAAAAGTAAAAGTATGTTGCATTAAAACTACTCTTAGAAGTACAATGTATCCCAAAAGTTACTCAAGTAGATGTAACGGAGTAAATGTAGCGCGTTACTACCCACCTCTGTTCCTCACTTCCGATACCGTATCTATTGGTGCCTTGAGTTTTGCCCGATACTGATATCAACAGGAATCATACATACTTTAGGTATTTTGTAGTGAACAAACCCCGTTTCCATATGAGTTGGGAAATTGTGTTAAATGTAAATATAAACAATGATTAGCAAATCCTTTTCAACCCATATTCAGTTGAATGCACCACAAAGACAACATATTTGATGTTCAAACTCATAAACGTTATTTTTGTTTGCAAAAAATCATTAACTTAGAATTTAATGGCAGCAACACATTGCAAAAAAGTTGTCACAGGGGCATTTTTACCACCGTGTTACATGGCCTTTCCTTTTAACAACACTCAGTAAACGTTTGGGAACTGAGGAGACACATTTTTGAAGCTTTTCAGGTGGAATTCTTTCCCATTCTTTCTTGATGTGCAGCTTAAGTTGTTCAAGAGTCCGGGGGTCTTGTTGTGGTATTTTAGGCTTCACATTTTCAATAGGAGACAGGTCTGGACTGCAGGCGGGCCAGTCTAGTACCCGCACTCTTTTATTACGAAGCCACGCTGTTGTAACACGTGCAGAATGAGGGTTCGCATTGTCTTGCTGAAATAAGCAGGGGCGTCCATGATAACGTTGCTTGGATGGCAACATATGTTGCTCCAAAACCTGTATGTACCTTTCAGCATTAATGGTGCCTTCACAGATGTGTAAGTTACCCATGTCTTGGGCACTAATACACCCCCATACCATCACAGATGCTGGCTTTTACACTTTGCGCCTATAACAATCCGGATGATTCTTTTCCTCTTTGGTCCGGAGGACACGACGTCCACAGTTTCCAAAAATCAATTTGAAATGTGGACTCGTTAGACCACAGAACACTTTTCCACTTTGTATCAGTCCATCTTAGATGAGCTGAGGCCCAGCGAAGCCGACGGCGTTTCTGGGTGTTGTTGATAAACGGTTTTCGCCTTGCATAGGAGAGTTTTAACTTGTACTTACAGATGTAGCGACCGACTGTAGTTACTGACAGTGGGTTTCTGAAGTGTTCCTGAGCCCATGTGGTGATATCATTTACACTCTGATGTCACTCGTTGATGCAGTACAGCCTGAGGGATGGAAGGTCACGGGCTTAGCTGCTTACGTGCAGTGATTTCTCCAGATTCTCTGAACCCTTTGATGATATTACGGAGCGTAGATGGTGAAATCCCTAAATTCCTTGCAATAGCTGGTTGAGAAAGGTTTTCTTAAACTGTTCAACAAAGTGTCTTGCCCAAGGACACAACGGACGTGACTAGGATGATAGAAGGTGGGGATGGCCTTGGCCTTTCCTTTTAACAACACTCAGTAAAGGTTTGGGAACTGAGGAGACCAATTTTTGAAGCTTTTCAGGCGGAATTATTTCCCATTCTTTCTTGATGTGCAGCTTAAGTTGTTCAACAGTCCGGGGGTCTTGTTGTGGTATTTTAGGCTTCACATTTTCAATAGGAGACAGGTCTGGACTACAGGCGGGCCAGTCTAGTACCCGCACTCTTTTATTACGAAGCCACGCTGTTGTAACATGTGCAGAATGTGGGTTCGCATTGTCTTGTTGAAATAAGCAGGGGCGTCCATGATAATGTTGTTTGGATGCTCCAAAACCTGTATACCTTTCAGCATTAATGGCGCCTTCACATATGAGTAAAACACCCATGCCTTGGGCACTAATACACCCCCATAATAATATATACATACTATGCAAATATAAAACAAGGTAAGCTTTTTGAATTTTTTCTTTGTAATTGTTTTTTAATTATTTAATTCAAGTTATTACAGTATGTCTCTATAGATTTCACCACCAGGGGGTGCTTTTCAAGTTCTTACACACACTTGTTATTACATATGTTGGCCAGAGGGGGAGCACTTCAATTTTTTACACACACTTGTTATTTCATATGTTGACCAGAGGGGGAGCACTTTTAAAAAAAAAGCGACACACAGTCAATTTGAAAAATCCCTCCTTTTTGGGACCACCCTCATTTTGATAGATTTCACCACCAGGGGGTGCAAATGAGACATTCTCTATTAGATGCGATGGTTTTCCGTATTGGGACCATGATTTATGTCCTATACTTGTTCACACCTCCTCATATGGAAGCTACTTTTCCTTGTTGATGTCTCAAGAAGGGTAGAAATACAAGAACACCCCCCCCCAAACACACACACACACCCCACACACACACTATTGTATTCGTTACCTTCATGATACCTCCGAAAAATGCCTACCTCTTTAGGACCAGCCTTTCTA
>NC_084572.2:5160000-5250000 GCF_033978685.3 Nerophis lumbriciformis | reverse complement strand
ATCAAATAAGTAGGATTTCTCTGACTAAATCACATTATTCCTCACGTTTTTAGGGGTCCTTGGTGCAACCCGCCAGAACCTGCTCAGAGATACAGGTAAAAGCCAGTAAATTAGAATATTTTGAAAAACTTGATTTATTTCAGTAATTGCATTCAAAAGGTGTAACTTGTACATTATATTTATTCATTGCACACAGACTGATGCATTCAAATGTTTATTTCATTTAATTTTGATGATTTGAAGTGGCAACAAATGAAAATCCAAAATTCCGTGTGTCACAAAATTAGAATATTACTTAAGGCTAATACAAAAAAGGGATTTTTAGAAATGTTGGCCAACTGAAAAGTACGAAAATGAAAAATATGAGCATGTACAATACTCAATACTTGGTTGGAGCTCCTTTTGCCTCAATTACTGCGTTAATGCGGCGTGGCATGGAGTCGATGAGTTTCTGGCACTGCTCAGGTGTTATGAGAGCCCAGGTTGCTCTGATAGTGGCCTTCAACTCTTCTGCGTTTTTGGGTCTGGCATTCTGCATCTTCCTTTTCACAGATTTTCTATGGGGCTAAGGTCAGGGGAGTTGGCGGGCCAATTTAGAACAGAAATACCATGGTCCGTAAACCAGGCACGGGTAGATTTTGCGCTGTGTGCAGGCGCCAAGTCCTGTTGGAACTTGAAATCTCCATCTCCATAGAGCAGGTCAGCAGCAGGAAGCATGAAGTGCTCAAAAACTTGCTGGTAGACGGCTGCGTTGACCCTGGATCTCAGGAAACAGAGTGGACCGACACCAGCAGATGACATGGCACCCCAAACCATCACCCAACCATGCAAATTTTGCATTTCCTTTGGAAATCGAGGTCCCAGAGTCTGGAGGAAGACAGGAGAGGCACAGGATCCACGTTGCCTGAAGTCTAGTGTAAAGTTTCCACCATCAGTGATGGTTTGGGGTGCCATGTCATCTGCTGGTGTCGGTCCACTCTGTTTCCTGAGATCCAGGGTCAACGCAGTCGTCTACCAGCAAGTTTTAGAGCACTTCATGCTTCCTGCTGCTGACCTGCTCTATGGAGATGGAGATTTCAAGTTCCAACAGGACTTGGCGCCTGCACACAGCGCAAAATCTACCCGTGCCTGGTTTACGGACCATGGTATTTCTGTTCTAAATTGGCCCGCCAACTCCCCTGACCTTAGCCCCATAGAAAATCTGTGAAAAGGAAGATGCAGAATGCCAGACCCAAAAACGCAGAAGAGTTGAAGGCCACTATCAGAGCAACCTGGGCTCTCATAACACCTGAGCAGTGCCAGAAACTCATCGACTCCATGCCACGCCGCATTAACGCAGTAATTGAGGCAAAAGGAGCTCCAACCAAGTATTGAGTATTGTACATGCTCATATTTTTCATTTTCATACTTTTCAGTTGGCCAACATTTCTAAAAATCCCTTTTTTGTATTAGCCTTAAGTAATATTCTAATTTTGTGACACACGGAATTTTGGATTTTCATTTGTTGCCACTTCAAATCATCAAAATTAAATGAAATAAACATTTGAATGCATCAGTCTGTGTGCAATGAATAAATATAATGTACAAGTTACACCTTTTGAATGCAATTACTGAAATAAATCAAGTTTTTCAAAATATTCTAATTTACTGGCTTTTACCTGTATACACTAGTGATGGGTCCGGCAACACCGATGCATCGGCGCATGCGTCGAGCTCATAGAGCAAAACCCTGTGTCGGTGCGCGTACCGCTTTTAGAAAGTCACGTGACCGATCATGAGCTGTTTTGGTCACGTGACCGATACGCCAACTGTGTCGCCTCCTCTGTGCCCTGTGAGCGGGTCTTTTCTACAGCCGGAGAAATAATAACTAAGAAGAGAAATCGTCTAAAATGTAATACGTCGGAAAAACTTTTATTTTTAATTTTTTTAATAAAAATGTGTAAAAAAATAAAATTAAAAAAATTCTCAGTCCACAATCATCCACAACACGTTCTCTTAGATGTCCATGTTATGATACATGTTCACATTATTTATTGACTGTATCTAAAAAAGATACAAATATATTTTTATTTAAATGAAGATATGAAATAATCCTAAATGAAATACGATGACTTGGTTTATATTATTGTATATACTAGGGCAGGGGTCACCAACGCGGTGCCCGCGGGCACCAGGTAGCCCGTAAGGACCAGATGAGTCGCCCGCTGGCCTGTTCTAAAAATAGCTCAAATAGCAGCACTTACCAGTGAGCTGCCTCTATTTTTAGGGCCCGCATGGCCCATTGTATAAGGACTCCCAGTCCTTATGCAATGGGACATAAGGACCTATTGAATTTGTAAGGTTTTATTATTCTTTATTCTTCCGCCGCCACATTAAACTGTAATTTGACCCACTTAACATGCTTCAAAACTCACCATATTTGACCCACACATCAGGACCTGCGAAAATTGCCTTAAAAAAAAAAAAACGAACCACAAAACTCAAAATTGCACTCTAGCGCCCCCTAGGAAAAAAAAGACTAGACTGCCTGTAACTCCCACGAGGAAGGTCGGAGAGACATGAAACAAAAACCTCTATGTAGGTCTGACTCAGACCTAGATTTTATAATAGTACATTCTCAGGCTAAAATCAACAGGAAGTTGGCAATTCCCCCTTCAAGACAAAAAAGTACTAAAAACAGTCACTTTTGCCTCTTTGAGCTGTAATTTGACCCCCTTAACATGCTTCAAAACTCACCAAACTGAACACACACATCAGGACTGGCAAAAATTGTGATCTAATAAAAAAAACTAACCCCAAATCTCAAAATTGCGCTCTACCGCAATTTTTGAATAAAACGCAGAAAAAAACTGCTCCTCGGAAGAAAAAAATGACAAAACTGCCTGTAACTCCCACTGGAAAGGTCGGAGAGACATGAAACAAAAACCTCTATGTAGGTCTCACTTAGAACTGCATTCCATAAATTGACAACCCCCAGCAAAAATCAACAGGAAGTTTGCTATTCCCCCTTCAAAACAAAATTTTTGTAAAAACCGGTCACCTTTCTTCAAACATTATCTCCTCTGAGCGCATTTGTTGTTTCAGCTTCAAGCTAACACAGGAGAGAGATTGAACCCTTGTGATTACAATGACAGAAGCGCTTTTTTTTTATAACTGCTCCGGTTTTGATTTTATGACCCTTCAAAGAACCGCTGCGCTGATGCTGCTGCGCTGCTGTTTTTTTAAGATGGCTGCTTAAAAGCAGGATGCACCAGCGTGCCCACACAATGCAGACTAGGTAGGTACACTAGACAAAAGTATTGGGACACTTATGACTATCACTGGACAAAAGTATTGGGACACTTAAGCCGAAAACTGGACAAAAGTATTGGGACACTTGGGACTACAACTTGACAAAAGTATTGGGACACTTACGACTAAAAGTAGACAACAGTATTGGTAAACTTAGGACTACCACTGGACAAAAGTATTGGGACACTTACACTGGACAAAAGTATTGGGACACGTGGGACTAAAACTTGACAAAAGTATTGGGACACTTAGGACTAGCACCTGCCAAATACGCGGGCCCGACCAATGCTGCTTGCAGCTTTAATTTAAATTGTATTTATTTACTAGCAAGATGGTCTCGCTTTGCTCGACATTTTTAATTCTAAAAGAGACAAAACTCAAATAGAATTTGAAAATCCAAGAAAATATTTTAAAGACTTGGTCTTCATTTGGAATAAGCGGTAGAAAATGGATGGATGGATGGGTCTTCACTTGTTTAAATAAATTCATTAATTTTTTTACTTTGCTTCTTATTACTTTTAGAAATACAATTTTAGAGAAAAAATACAACCTTAAAAATGATTTTAGGATTTTTAAACAAATACCTTTTTACCTTTTAAATGTCTTCCTCTTCTTTCCTGACAATTTAAATCAATGTTCAAGTAATTTTTTTTATTTTTTATTGTAAAGAATAAATATTTTAGCTTCTGTTTTTTCGACGAAGAATATTTGTGAAATATTTCTTCAAACTTACTATGATTAAAATTTTAAAAAAAATATTCTGCCAAATCTAGAAAATCTGTAGAATCAAATTGAAATCTTATTTCAAAGTATTTTCAATTTCTTTTGAAATTTTTGTTCTGGAAAATCTAGAAGAAATACTGATTTGTCTTTGTTAGGAATATAGCTTGGTCCAATTTGTTATATATTGTAACAAAGTGCAGATTGGATTTTAACCAAAAACATGTCATCAAAATTCTAAAATGTATCTTAATCAGGAAAAATGACTAATGATGTTCCATAAATTCTTTTTTTATTTTTTTCAAAAAGATTCAAATTAGCTAGTTTTTCCTCTTCTTTTTGTCGGTTGAATTTTGAATTTTAAAAAGTCAAAATTGAAGATAAACTATGTTTCAAAATGTTATTTTAATTTTTTTCGTGTTTTCTCCTCTTTTAAACCGTTCAATTAAGTGTTTTTTTCATCATTTATTCTCTACAAAAAACCTTCCGTAAAAGGAAAAAAAATGTACGACGGAATGACAGACAAATACCCATTTTTTTATATATATATATATATATATATATATATAAATTTATTTATTTAGCTATTCTTGTTTAAATCACACTTACGTGTAACTTACAAATGACAATATATTTATTTATTTAATAGTGTATCAAACTGGTAGCCTTTCGCATTAATCAGTACCCAAGAAGTAGTGTTTGGTTTCAAAAAGGTTGGTGACCCCTGTACTAGGGCAAAAAATCAGTGTCAGTTGAGTCGGTCCATAGGTTGCCTGTAGGGATTTTTAATGTCCAGCAGATGTCAGTATTTAGTGACACAGTATCGACACAGTATCAATACAGTTTTGCAATGTGTCGAAACCCTTCATGACGCCTCATCAACCCATCACTAATATACACATCTGCGACACAATGTATCACGACAGCTTGTGTGAACGATATCAATCTCATCTGTAGAATATGATATCAGCCAATAAAGAATGAGCTGCTGGCTGCAAAATGACACTCCTTATCTCGACATGGATAGATAATGGAGAGATATGTGGGTAAATATTTGTTGGATACGTAACAGATGGATGGACGATCTGGGATTAATGTATGGTGAGAGATGATGGATGGTTGAATGTATGAATGAATGAGGATGGATAGTTAAATTCTAAATGGATGAATGGATGGGGGATATAGATAATAGCTGACAGATGATAAATGGATGCATTAGATCAGAGCTGGGCAAATATTTTGACTCGGGGGGCCACATTGAGAGAAAAAATGTGTCTGGGGGGCCCAATGTATAAATGATATATACACATTTAGCTGAGGCCTACTGAAATGCGATTTTCACAGTCCAAAGTACACTCTTAGAAATAAGGGTTCTAAAAGGGTTCTTCTACAAGGGCTGAGGTTCTAACTGGAACCATTTGCTTCTGAAAAACCCTTTCCCGAAGAAAGGGTTTTTCAAGGGTTCTTGGTAACGCTAATGGTTCCAGTAAGAACCATTTTGATCCAGAGAACCCTTTAAAACCCCTTTTCTGAATAATTGGTTTTAAAAGGGTTCTCACTAACACTAAGGGTTGCAGTAAGAACTATTTTGATCCAGAGAACCGTTTTTGGAAGAAAGAGTTCTTCAGGGATTGTTGAAAGCATGGGTAAGATCCTGTGTCACCAGGGACATACTTCCTGATAACATTTGCCAATAATGGTGCCTATCTTTAAATAAATGTTTTTCTCATTAAAATGTTTTGAATGTTTGTTCAATGTCAACATGATAAATGACCACAATATAATATGAACTAAACTGATCTGTAGAATACAATATGGTTCTTTATAGAACCCTCAGAAGACAAGACGGTTATCGGTGAAAACCTTTGAAAAGGGATGTTTTTAGAACCCCCTGTGTCAGGTCTAGATGAAACCCTTGAAACATGAAAGAGTTCTTTGTGGAACTCCCTGTGTGAGTTCTAGATGAAACCCTTGAAACATGAAAGGGTTCTTAGTGGAACTCCCTGCATAGGTTCTAGATGAAACCCTTGACAAACGAAAGGGTTCTTAGTGGAACTCCCTGTGTGGGTTCTAGATGAAACCCTTGAAATACGAAAGGGTTCTTAGTGGAACTCCCTGCGTGGGTTCTAGATGAAACCCTTGAAATACGAAAGGGTTCTTAGTGGAACTCCCTGCGTGGGTTCTTGATGAAAGTCTTGAAATACAAAAGGGTTCTTAGTGGAACTCCCTGTGTGGGTTCTAGATGAAACCCTTGAAATACGAAAGGGTTCTTAGTGGAACTCCCTGCGTGGGTTCTAGAAGAAAGTCTTGAAATACAAAAGGGTTCTTAGTGGAACTCCCTGCGTGGGTTCTAGAAGAAAGTCTTGAAATACAAAAGGGTTCTTAGTGGAACTCCCTGCGTGGGTTCTAGAAGAAAGTCTTGAAATACAAAAGGGTTCTTAGTGGAACTCCCTGTGTCAGATCTAGATGAAACCCTGGAAACATGAAAGAATTCTTTGTGGAACTCCCTGTGTGAGTTCTAGATGAAACCCTTGAAACATGAAAGGGTTCTTAGTGGAACTCCCTGCATAGGTTCTAGATGAAACCCTTGACAAACGAAAGGGTTCTTAGTGGAACTCCCTGTGTGGGTTCTAGATGAAACCCTTGAAATACAAAAGGGTTCTTAGTGGAACTCCCTGCGTGGGTTCTAGATGAAAGTCTTGAAATACAAAAGGGTTCTTAGTGGAACTCCCTGTGTGGGTTCTAGATGAAACCCTTGAAATACGAAAGGGTTCTTAGTGGAACTCCCTGCGTGGGTTCTTTGTAGAACCTCTCATGGGGGGTTCTGGGTGGAACCTTACACACACAGTTCTAGGTAGAACCCTCCAAAAGGGTTCCAGGTGGAACCTTTATAAAAAGGTTCTACCTGGAGCCAAAAAGGGTTCTCCTATGAGGACGAGCCGAAGAACCATATATGGTTCTACTTAGCACTTTTATTTCTAAGAGTGTACCGTTCACCTCCCCAAAGTTCATACAGCACATATATTTCCCCAAAGTCCCCAAAGTTACGTACGTGACATGCACATAGCGGCACGCACGTACGGGCAAGCGATCAAATGTTTGGAAGCCGCAGCTGCATGCGTACTCACGGTACCATGTCTGCGTATCCAACTCAAAAAGTCCTCCTGGTAAGAGTCTCTGTTGTCCCAGTTCTCCACAGGCCAATGGTAAAGCTTGACTGTCATCTTCCGGGAATGTAAGCAACGAAACACCGGCCGTGTTTGTGTTGCTGCAGTCGGCCGCAATACACCGCTTCCCACCTACAGCTTTCTTCTTTGCCGTCTCCATTGTTCATTGAACAAATTGCAAAAGATTCACCAACACAGATGTCCAGAATACTGTGGAATTTTGCGATGAAAACAGACGACTTAATAGCTGGCCACCATGCTGACGTAATGGATGGATGGATGGATAATAGATTGTGAATGGCTGGATAATAGATTGTGAATGGCTGGATAATATATGGATATATGATGAATGGCTATATACTAGATGGATGGTAGATAATAGATGATGGATAGATGATGATAGATAATGGCTGGATAGACAGATGGACAGAGACAATGGATGATATACGAATAGATAGATGGATGGATGCAATGCAATACATGATTGATAGATATATAGGTAGATAATAGATGGATGGATATATAATAGATTATGGATGGCTGGATAATAGATGGATATATGATGAATGGATGGATACTAGATGGATGATAGATCATAGATAAGGGGTTAGATGATGGATGATAGATAGAGGGTGGATGGATGTATGGGTAGATGGCTGGCTGGATGGATAGATGATGGATAATAGATGATAGATGGATGGAGAGATAGATGACGGGAGTATAGATGACAAAATGATAGATAATGGCTGGATGAATGGATAGATGTATTGATGGATGCGTGATAGATGATGAATGGATTGATAACAGATGGATTAATATATAGATCATGAATGCTGGATGGATATATTATAGATGATGGATTAATAGCTTGTAGATGGATTTATATATAGATGATGGATGGATGGATGGATGGATAGATAAAATAATATTGATGGCTAGATGATAGATGGATAAATGATGAATGGATAGATACTAGATGGATGATAGATAATAGATAAGGGATTAGATGATGGATGATGGATGATAGATAGAGGGTGGATGGATGTATGGGTAGATGGCTGACTGGATGGATAGATGATGGATAATAAATGATAGATGGATGGAGAGATATATGATGGGAGTATAGATGACAAAATGATGGATATGTAGATAATGGCTGGATGGATGGATGATATATGCTGGATGAATGGATAATGATTGATCTGTAGATCATGGATAGATGTATTGATGGATGCATGATAGATGATGAATGGATTGATAACAGATGGATTAATATATAGATAATGAATGCTGGATGGATAGATAATACATGATGGATTAATAGCTGGTTGATGGATTGATATATAGATAATGGATGGATGGATGGATGAGAGATTACGGATGATATATCATGGATAGATGTCTTAATGGATGCATGATAGATGATAAATGTATTGATAACAGATTGATTAATATATAGATTGTGAATGATGGATGGATAGATTATAGATGATGGATTAATAGCTGGTAGATTGATTGATATTTAAATAATAGATGGATGGATGGATGATAGATTACGGATGATACATCATGGATGGATGTATTAATGGAAGCATGATAGATGATGAATGGATTGATAACAGATTGATGTATGGATTATGGATGGATGATGTATGGATTACAGATGATGGATTCATATCTAATAGATGGATTGATATATAGATAGTGGATGGATGATATTATGGATTATATATCATGGATGGATGTCTTAATGGAAGCATAATAGATGATTAATGGATTGATAACAGATCTATTGATGTATCGATTATGGATGGATGATGGATGGATTACAAATGATGGATTAATATCTGATAGATTGATTGATATATAGATAATGAATGGATGATAGATTACGGATGATATATCATGGATGGATGGACTGATTTATAGATAATGCATGGATGGATGATAGATTAAGGATGATATATCATGGATGGATGGACTGATTTATAGATAATGCATGGATGGATGATAGATTAAGGATGATATATAATGGATAGATGGATTGATATATAGATAATGGATGGATGGATGGATGATAGATTACATCTGATATATCATGGATAGATGTCCCAATGGAAGCATGATAGATGATGAATGGATTGATAACAGATTGATATTTCGATTATGGATGGATGATGGATGGATTACAAATGACGGATTATTATCTGATAGATGGATTGATATATAAATAATGAATGGATGATAGATTAGTGATGATATATCATGGATGGATGTCTTAATGGAAGCATGATAGATGATTAATGGATTGATAACATATCTATTGATGTATCGATTATGGATGGATGATGGATGGATTACAAATGATGGATTGATAGCTGATAGATTGATTGATATATAGATAATGGATGGATGATAGATTACGGATGATATATCATGGATAGATGTCTTAATGGAAGCATGATAGATGATGAATGGATTGATAACAGATATATAGAAAATGGATGGATGATGGATGGATTAAAAATGCTGGATTAATAGCTGATAGATGGATTGATATATAAATAATGAATGGATGATAGATTACGGATGATATATCATGGATAGATGTCTTGATGGAAGTATGATAGATGATCGATGTATTGATAGCAGATCTATTGATATACAGATTATGGATGGATGATGGATGTATTACAAATGATGGATTAATAGCTGATAGATGGATTGATATATAGATAATGCATGGATGGATGATAGATTAAGGATGATATATCATGGATAGATGGACTGATTTATAGATAATGCATGGATGGATGATAGATTAAGGATGATATACCATGGATAGATGGATTGATATATAGATAATGGATGGATGGATGGATGAGAGATTACGGATGATATATCATGGATAGATGTCCCAATGGAAGCATGATAGATGATGAATGGATTGATAACAGATTGATATATAGATTATGGATGGATGATGGATGGATTACAAATGATGGATTAATAGCTGATAGATGGATTGATATATAGATAATGCATGGATGGATGATAGATTAAGGATGATATATCATGGATAGATGGACTGATTTATAGATAATGCATGGATGGATGACAGATTAAGGATGATATATAATGGATAGATGGATTGATATATAGATAATGGATGGATGGATGGATGAGAGATTACGGATGATATATCATGGATAGATGTCCCAATGGAAGCATGATAGATGATGAATGGATTGATAACAGATTGATATTTCGATTATGGATGGATGATGGATTAATATCTGATAGATGGATTGATATATACAGGTAAAAGCCAGTAAATTAGAATATTTTGAAAAACTTGATTTATTTCAGTAATTGCATTCAAAAGGTGTAACTTGTACATTATATTTATTCATTGCACACAGACTGATGCATTCAAATGTTTATTTCATTTAATTTTGATGATTTGAAGTGGCAACAAATGAAAATCCAAAATTCCGTGTGTCACAAAATTAGAATATTACTTAAGGCTAATACAAAAAATGGATTTTTAGAAATGTTGGCCAACTGAAAAGTATGAAAATGAAAAATATGAGCATGTACAATACTCAATACTTGGTTGGAGCTCCTTTTGCCTCAATTACTGCGTTAATGCGGCGTGGCATGGAGTCGATGAGTTTCTGGCACTGCTCAGGTGTTATGAGAGCCCAGGTTGCTCTGATAGTGGCCTTCAACTCTTCTGCGTTTTTGGGTCTGGCATTCTGCATCTTCCTTTTCACAATACCCCACAGATTTTCTATGGGGCTAAGGTCAGGGGAGTTGGCGGGCCAATTTAGAACAGAAATACCATGGTCCGTAAACCAGGCACGGGTAGATTTTGCGCTGTGTGCAGGCGCCAAGTCCTGTTGGAACTTGAAATCTCCATCTCCATAGAGCAGGTCAGCAGCAGGAAGCATGAAGTGCTCTAAAACTTGCTGGTAGACGGCTGCGTTGACCCTGGATCTCAGGAAACAGAGTGGACCGACACCAGCAGATGACATGGCACCCCAAACCATCACCCAACCATGCAAATTTTGCATTTCCTTTGGAAATCGAGGTCCCAGAGTCTGGAGGAAGACAGGAGAGGCACAGGATCCACGTTGCCTGAAGTCTAGTGTAAAGTTTCCACCATCAGTGATGGTTTGGGGTGCCATGTCATCTGCTGGTGTCGGTCCACTCTGTTTCCTGAGATCCAGGGTCAACGCAGCCGTCTACCAGCAAGTTTTAGAGCACTTCATGCTTCCTGCTGCTGACCTACTCTATGGAGATGGAGATTTCAAGTTCCAACAGGACTTGGCGCCTGCACACAGCGCAAAATCTACCCGTGCCTGGTTTACGGACCATGGTATTTCTGTTCTAAATTGGCCCGCCAACTCCCCTGACCTTAGCCCCATAGAAAATCTGTGGGGTATTGTGAAAAGGAAGATGCAGAATGCCAGACCCAAAAACGCAGAAGAGTTGAAGGCCACTATCAGAGCAACCTGGGCTCTCATAACACCTGAGCAGTGCCAGAAACTCATCGACTCCATGCCACGCCGCATTAACGCAGTAATTGAGGCAAAAGGAGCTCCAACCAAGTATTGCGTATTGTACATGCTCATATTTTTCATTTTCATACTTTTCAGTTGGCCAACATTTCTAAAAATCCCTTTTTTGTATTAGCCTTAAGTAATATTCTAATTTTGTGACACACGGAATTTTGGATTTTCATTTGTTGCCACTTCAAATCATCAAAATTGAATGAAATAAACATTTGAATGCATCAGTCTGTGTGCAATGAATAAATATAATGTACAAGTTACACCTTTTGAATGCAATTACTGAAATAAATCAAGTTTTTCAAAATATTCTAATTTACTGGCTTTTACCTGTATAGATGACAAAATGATAGATAATGGCTGGATGAATGGATGATATATGCTGGATGAATAGATAGATGTATTGATGGATGCATGATAGATGATGAATGGATTGATAACAGATGGATTAATATATAGATAATGAATGCTGGATGGATAGATAATACATGATGGATTAATAGCTGGTTGATGGATTGATATATAGATAATGGATGGATGAGAGATTACGGATGATATATCATGGATAGATGTCTTGATGGATGCATGATAGATGATGAATGGATTGATAACAGATTGATTAATATATAGATTGTGAATGATGGATGGATAGATTATAGATGATGGATTAATAGCTGGTAGATGGATTGATGTATAGATAATAGATGGATGATGGATGATGGATTACGGATGATATATCATGGATAGATGTCTTAATGGAAGCATGATAGATGATGAATGGATTGATAACAGATTGATGTATAGATTATGGATGGATGATGGATGGATTACAGATGATGGATTCATATCTAATAGATGGATTGCTATATAGAAAAAGGATGGATGATAGGTTACGGATTATATATCACGGACAGATATCTTAATGGAAGCATGATAGATGATGAATGGATTGATAACAGATCTATTGATGTATCGATTATGGATGGATTACAAATGATGGATTAATAGCTGATAGATGGATTGATATATAGATAATGGATGGATGATAGATTACGGATGATATATCATGGATGGATGTCTTGATGGAAGCATGATAGATGATAGATGGATTGATAACAGATCTGTTGACATATAGATTATGGATGGATGATGGATGGATTACAAATGATGGATTAATATCTGATAGATGGATTGATATATAGATAATGGATGGATGATAGATTACGGATGATATATCATGGATAGATGTCTTGATGAAAGCATGATAGATGATTGATGTATTGATAACAGATCTTTTGATACATAGATTATGGATGGATGGTGGATGGATTACAAATGATGGATTAATAGCTGATAGATGGACTGATATATAGATAATGAATGGATAATAGATTACAGATTATATATCATGAACAGATGTCTTAATGGAAGCATGATAAATGATTAAAGGATTGATAACAGATCTATTGATGTATCGATTATGGATGGATGATGGATGGATTACAAATGATGGATTAATAGCTGATAGATTGATTGATATATAGATAATGGATGGATGATAGATTACGGATTATATATCATGGATAGATGTCTTAATGGAAGCATGATAGATGATGAATGGATTGATAACAGATTGATATATAGATTATGGATGGATGATGGATGGATTAAAAATTATGGATTAATAGCTGATAGATGGATTGATATATAAATAATGAATGGATGATAGATTACGGATGATATATCATGGATAGATGTCTTGATGGAAGCATGATAGATGATCGATGTATTGATAGCAGATCTATTGATATATAGATTATGGATGGATGATGGATGGATTACAAATGATGGATTAATACCTGATAGATGGATTGATATATAGATAATGCATGGATGGATGATAGATTAAGGATGATATATCATGGATAGATGGACTGATTTATAGATAATGCATGGATGGATGATAGATTAAGGATGATATATCATGGATAGATGGATTGATATATAGATAATGGATGGATGGATGGATGAGAGATTACGGATGATATATCATGGATAGATGTCCCAATGGAAGCATGATAGATGATGAATGGATTGATAGCAGATATATAGATTATGGATGGATGATGGATGGATTACAAATGATGGATTAATATCTGATAGATGGATTGATATATAGATAATGAATGGATGATAGATTAGGGATGATATATCATGGATAGATGTCTTGATGGAAGCATGATAGATGATCGATGTATTGATAGCAGATCTATTGATATATAGATTATGGATGGATGATGGATGGATTACAAATGATGGATTAATAGCTGATAGATGGATTGATATATAGATAATGCATGGATGGATGCTAGATTAAGGATGATATATAATGAATAGATGGATTGATATATAGATAATGGATGGATGGATGGATGGATGATAGATTACATCTGATATATCATGGATAGATGTCCCAATGGAAGCATGATAGATGATGAATGGATTGATAACAGATTGATATATAGATTATGGATGGATGATGGATGGATTACAAATGATGGATTAATAGCTGATAGATGGATTGATATATAGATAATGCATGGATGGATGATAGATTAAGGATGATGTATCATGGATAGATGGATTGATATATAGATAATGGATGGATGGATGGATGAGAGATTACGGATGATATATCATGGATAGATGTCCCAATGGAAGCATGATAGATGATGAATGGATTGATAACAGATATATAGATTATGGATGGATGATGGATGGATAAGAAATGATGGATTAATAGCTGATAGATGGATTGATATATAGATAATGAATGGATGATAGATTAGGGATGATATATCATGGATAGATGTCTTGATGGAAGCATGATAGATGATCGATGTATTGATAGCAGATCTATTGATATATAGATTATGGATGGATGATGGATGGATTACAAATGATGGATTAATACCTGATAGATGGATTGATATATAGATAATGCATGGATGGATGATAGATTAAGGATGATATATCATGGATAGATGGACTGATTTATAGATAATGCATTAATGGATGATAGATTAAGGATGATATATAATGGATGGATGGATTGATATATAGATAATGGATGGATGGATGGATGATAGATTACGGATGATATATCATGGATAGATGTCCCAATGGAAGCATGATAGATGATGAATGGATTGATAACAGATTGATATTTCGATTATGGATGGATGATGGATGGATTACAAATGATGGATTAATATCTGATAGATGGATTGATATATAGATAATGAATGGATGATAGATTAGGGATGATATATCATGGATAGATGTCTTGATGGAAGCATGATAGATGATCGATGTATTGATAACAGATCTATTGATATATAGATTATGGATGGATGATGGATGGATTACAAATGATGGATTAATAGCTGATAGATGGATTGATATATAGATAATGCATGGATGGATGATAGATTAAGGATGATATATAATGGATAGATGGATTGATATATAGATAATGGATGGATGGATGGATGATAGATTAAGGATGATATATCATGGATAGATGTCCCAATGGAAGCATGATAGATGATGAATGGATTGATAACAGATTGATATTTCGATTATGGATGGATGATGGATGGATTACAAATGATGGATTAATATCTGATAGATGGATTGATATATAGATAATGCATGGATGATAGATTAGGGATGATATATCATGGATAGATGTCTTGATGGAAGCATGATAGATGATCGATGTATTGATAGCAGATCTATTGATGTATAGATTATGGATGGATGATGGATGGATTACAAATGATGGATTAATACCTGATAGATGGATTGATATATAGATAATGAATGGATGATAGATTAGTGATGATATATCATGGATGGATGTCTTAATGGAAGCATGATAGATGATTAATGGATTGATAACATATCTATTGATGTATCGATTATGGATGGATGATGGATGGATTACAAATGATGGATTGATAGCTGATAGATTGATTGATATATAGATAATGGATGGATGATAGATTACGGATGATATATCATGGATAGATGTCTTAATGGAAGCATGATAGATGATGAATGGATTGATAACAGATATATAGAAAATGGATGGATGATGGATGGATTAAAAATGCTGGATTAATAGCTGATAGATGGATTGATATATAGATAATGCACGGATGGATGATAGATTAAGGATGATATATCATGGATAGATGTATTGATGGATGCATGATAGATGATGAATGGATTGATAACAGATGGATTAATATATATAGATAATGAATGATGGATAGATAGATCATACATGATGGATTAATAGCTGGTTGATGGATTGATGTATAGATAATGGATGGATGGATGGATGGATGAGAGATTACGGATGATATATCATGGATAGATGTCTTGATGGAAGCATGATAGATGATGAATGGATTGATAACAGATTGATTAATATATAGATTGTGAATGATGGATGGATAGATTATAGATGATGGATTAATAGCTGGTAGATGGATTGATATATAGATATGGATGGATGAATGGATGGATGGATGGACGGATGATAGATTACGGATGATATATCATGGATAGATGTCTTAATGGAAGCATGATAGATGATGAATGGATTGATAACAGATATATTGCTATTTGGATTATGGTTGGATGATGTATGGATTACAGATGATGGATTAATAGCTGATAGATGGATTGATATATAGATAATGGATGGATGATAGATTAGGGATGATATATCATGGATAGATGTCTTGATGGAAGCATGATAGATGATGCATGTATTGATAACAGATCTATTGATATATAGATTATGGATGGATGATGGATGGATTACAAATGATGGATTAATAGCTGATAGATGGATTGATATATAGATAATGGATGGATGATAGATTAGGGATGATATATCATGGATAGATGTCTTGATGGAAGCATGATAGATGATGCATGTATTGATAACAGATCTATTGATATATAGATTATGGATGGATGATGGATGGATTACAAATGATGGATTAATAGCTGATAGATGGATTGATATATAGATAATGCATGGATGGATGATAGATTAAGGGTGATATATCATGGATAGATGGATTGATATATAGATAATGGATGGATGGATGGATGATAGATTACATCTGATATATCATGAATAGATGTCCCAATGGAAGCATGATAGATGATGAATGGATTGATAACAGATTGATATATAGATTATGGATGGATGATGGATGGATTACAAATGATGGATTAATAGTTGATAGATGGATTGATGTATAGATAATGCATGGATGGATGATAGATTAAGGATGATATATCATGGATAGATGGACTGATATATAGATAATGGATGGATGGATGGATGATAGATTACATCTGATATATCATGGATAGATGTCCCAATGGAAGCATGATAGATGATGAATGGATTGATAACAGATTGATATTTCGATTATGGATGGATGATGGATGGATTACAAATGATGGATTAATATCTGATAGATGGATTGATATATAGATAATGAATGGATGATAGATTAGGGATGATATATCATGGATAGATGTCTTGATGGAAGCATGATAGATGATCGATGTATTGATAACAGATCTATAGATATATAGATTATGGATGGATGATGGATGGATTACAAATGAAAAATTAATAGCTGATAGATGGATTGATATATAGATAATGAATGGATGAATGATAGATTAAGGATGATGTATCATGGATAGATGGATTGTTATATAGATAATGGATAGATGGATGGATGATAGATTACATCTGATATATCATGGATAGATGTCCCAATAGAAGCATGATAGATGATGAATGGATTGATAACAGATATATAGATTATGGATGGATGATGGATGGATAAAAAATGATGGATTAATAGCTGATATATGGATTGATATATAGATAATGAATGGATGATAGATTAGGGATGATATATCATGGATAGATGTCTTGATGGAAGCATGATAGATGATCGATGTATTGATAGCAGATCTATTGATATATAGATTATGGATGGATGATGGATGGATTACAAATGATAGATTAATAGCTGATAGATGGATTGATATATAGATAATGGTTGGATGGATGGATGATGGATTAAGGATGATGTATCATGGATAGATGGATTGATATATAGATAATGGATGGATGGATGGATGATAGATTACATCTGATATATCATGGATAGATGTCCCAATGGAAGCATGATAGATGATGAATGGATTGATAACAGATTGATATATAGATTATGGATGGATGATGGCTGGATTACAAATGATGGATTAATATCTGATAGATGGATCGATAGATAGATAATGAATGGATGATAGATTAGGGATGATATATCATGGATAGATGTCTTGATGGAAGCATGATAGATGATCGATGTATTGATAACAGATCTATAGATATATAGATTATGGATGGATGATGGATGGATTACAAATGATGGATTAATAGCTGATAGATGGATTGATATATAGATAATGCATGGATGGATGATAGATTAAGGATGATATATCATGGATAGATGGATTGATATATAGATAATTGATGGATGGATGGATGGATGAGAGATTACTGATGATATATCATGGATAGATGTCCCAATGGAAGCATGATAGATGATGAATGGATTGATAACAGATATATAGATTATGGATGGATGATGGATGGATAAAAAATGATGGATTAATAGCTGATAGATGGATTGATATATAGATAATGAATGGATGATAGATTAGGGATGATATATCATGGATAGATGTCTTGATGGAAGCATGATAGATGATCGATGTATTGATAGCAGATCTATTGATGTATAGATTATGGATGGATGATGGATGTATTACAAATGATGGATTAATAGTTGATAGATGGATTGATATATAGATAATGCATGGATGGATGATAGATTAAGAATGATATATCATGGATGGATGTATTGATGGATGCATGATAGATGATGAATGGATTGATAACAGATGGATTAATATATAGATAATGAATGATGGATAGATAGATCATACATGATGGATTAATAGCTGGTTGATGGATTGATGTATAGATAATGGATGGATGGATGGATGGATGGATGAGAGATTACGGATGATATATCATGGATAGATGTCTTGATGGATGCATGATAGATGATGAATGGATTGATAACAGATTGATTAATATATAGATTGTGAATGATGGATGGATAGATTATAGATGATGGATTAATAGCTGGTAGATGGATTGATATATAGATATGGATGGATGAATGGATGGATGGATGGACGGATGATAGATTACGGATGATATATCATGGATAGATGTCTTAATGGAAGCATGATAGATGATGAATGGATTGATAACAGATATATTGCTATTTGGATTATGGTTGGATGATGTATGGATTACAGATGATGGATTAATAGCTGATAGATTGATTGATATATAGATAATGGATGGATGATAGATTAGGGATGATATATCATGGATAGATGTCTTGATGGAAGCATGATAGATGATCGATGTATTGATAACAGAGCTATTGATAAATAGATTATGGATGGATGATGGATGGATTACAAATGATGGATTAATAGTTGATAGATGGATTGATATATAGATAATGCATGGATGGATGATAGATTACGGATGATATATCATGGATAGATGTCCCAATGGAAGCATGATAGATGATGAATGGATTGATAACAGATTGATATTTCGATTATGGATGGATGATGGATGGATTACAAATGATGGATTAATATCTGATAGATGGATTGATATATAAATAATGAATGGATGATAGATTAGGGATGATATATCATGGATAGATGTCTTGATGGAAGTATGATAGGTGATCGATGTATTGATAGCAGATCTATTGATATATAGATTATGGATGGATGATGGATGTATTACAAATGATGGAGTAATAGCTGATAGATGGATTTATATATAGATAATGCATGGATGGATGAGAGATTACGGATGATATATAATGGATAGATGGATTGATATATAGATAATGGATGGATGGATGGATGATAGATTACATCTGATATATCATGGATAGATGTCCCAATGGAAGCATGATAGATGATGAATGGATTGATAACAGATTGATATTTCGATTATGGATGGATGATGGATGGATTACAAATGATGGATTAATAGTTGATAGATGGATTGATATATAGATAATGAATGGATGATAGATTAGGGATGATATATCATGGATAGATGTCTTAATGGAAGCATGATAGATGATCGATGTATTGATAACAGATTGATATATAGATTATGGATGGATGATGGATGGATTACAAATGATGGATTAATAGCTGATAGATGGATTGATATATAGATAATGGTTGGATGGATGGATGATAGATTAAGGATGATAGATGATGGATGGATGGATTGATATATAAATAATGGATGGATGGATGATAGATGATGCATAGATGGATTGATATACAGTAGAGATGATAAGTAAATGGATGATGGATGGATAGATGATACATGAATTCATATATAGATATTGGACGGATGATGGATGGATACATAATAGGTAGAGATATCTAGATGTATATGAATCAAAGAGAGAGAGGATGGATGGATGGATGGATGTAAAAGATGGATAGTGGCTGTGAGTCACACAAACACAACATTGGTGATGAAAGTGTGATTCGGTCCAGACGGGCACGTCGAGAAGATAAATGTTTGTGTTTGAGTCCCAAAGACAACACCTCCAGGCTGTGTAATCCCACACTGTCAGCCGTGATGAAGACACGGTGATGACATCAGCACACTGGCAGTGCTCCGAGGGAAGTACGGTTGGATGATGGACCGCACTCTCTCATCCTAATCCCACACAGCTGCTCGGTCTGCGGGTGTCACTCCAGCACAAATGAGCTGAGAATTGGCGCCGGAAGGGACATTGATCCACAAGTGGACATGTGGCACTTCTGACTTCTCAGGGGACAATGCTAGCAGAAATCAATGGGCTTTAGAGGAGTCAGCGTACAGCTTGAATGGGCATTCAACACACTGCTATTGTAACACAGGTGATAGGCAGGATAATTATTAATTGGTGGCAGCACTCATGCAGTCTGTGCATACCGTGGCACTGCCAATGAACAATTATTATATGTACTCACTTGTGTTGCCAGCTGTTTAAACAACGATGTTTCCCTCAATGAATCAGAGCTGCCGGCAGCACTCGTGTAGCCCCAGACCATGACACTACCATCACCATTAGACAATTATCTTGCAACTCAGTTATGCTGCCAGCTAACCAGACACTAATTTTCCCCTAATTGAACTGCAGCACTCATGCAGCCCCAGACCATGACACTGCCATGACCAATAGAAAATGATCTTGTTACTCAGTTATGTTACCACCTATCCAGACAATAATGTTCCCCATCATGAAGTGTCGGCAGCACTCATGCTACTCAAGACCATGAAACTGCCATGACCAATAGACAATCATCTTGCATCTCGGTTGTGTTGCCAGATAACTAGACAATAATGTTCCCTTAATAGAACTGTATCTCTTTAGTGCTGGCAGCACTCATGCAGCCCCAGACCATGAAACTGCCATGACCAATAGACAATCATCTTGCATCTCGGTTGTGTTGCCAGATAACCAGACAATAATGTTCCCTTAATAGAACTGTATCTCTTTAGTGCTGGTAGCACTCATGCACTCCCAGACCATGACACTGCCATGACCAATAGACAATTATCTTGCTTCTCAGTTGTGTTGCCAACTATTTTTGACATACATGTTCTACTCATTGGACCGCAGAGCTATAGTGCTGGCAGCACTCATGCATCATACCATGTGGCACTACCACCTCCAATGAAAAATGTATCTTGCTTCTCAGTTGTGTTGCCAGCTATTTTTGACATAAATATTCCACTCATTGGACCGCGGGTCTATTGTGCTGGCAGCACTCGTGCAGCCCCAGACCATGACACTGCCATGACCAATAGAAAATGATCTTGTTACTCAGTTATGTTACCACCTATCCAGACAATAATATTCCCCATCATGAAGTGTCGGCAGCACTCATGCCACTCAAGACCATGAAACTGCCATGACCAATAGACAATTATCTTGCTTCTCAGTTGTGTTGCCAATTATTTCTGAAATAAATGTTCCACTCATTGGACCATAGATCTACAGTGCTGGCAGCACTCATGCAGCCCCAGACCATAACACTGCCATGACCAATAGACAATTATCTTGCTTCTCAGTTGTGTTGCCAGCTATTTTTGACATCAATATTCCACTCATTGGACCGCGGGTCTATAGTGCTGGCAGCACTCATGCAGCCCCAGACCATGACACTGCCATGACCAATAGAAAATGATCTTGTTACTCAGTTATGTTACCACCTATCCAGACAATAATGTTCCCCATCATGAAGTGTCGGCAGCACTCATGCCACTCAAGACCATGAAACTGCCATGACCAATAAACAATCATCTTGCATCTCGGTTGTGTTGCCAGATAACCAGACAATAATGTTCCCTTAATAGAACTGTATCTATTCAGTGCTGGTAGCACTCATGCAGCCCCAGACCATGACACTGCCATGACCAATAGACAATTATCTTGCATCTCGGTTGTGTTGCCAGATAACCAGACAATAATGTTCCCTTAATAGAACTGTATCTATTCAGTGCTGGTAGCACTCATGCAGCCCCAGACCATGACACTGCCATGACCAATAGAAAATGATCTTGTTACTCAGTTATGTTACCACCTATCCAGACAATAATGTTCCCCATCATGAAGTATCGGCAGCACTCATGCCACCCAAGACCATGAAACTGCCATGACCAATAGACAATCATCTTGCATCTCAGTTGTGTTGCCAGATAACCAGACAATAATGTTCCCTTAATAGAACTGCATCTATTCAGTGCTGGTAGCACTCATGCAGCCCTAGACCATGACACTGCCATGACCAATAGACAATTATCTTGCTTCTCAGTTGTGTTGCCAGATAACCAGACAATAATGTTCCCTTAATAGAACTGCATCTATTCAGTGCTGGTAGCACTCATGCAGCCCCAGACCATGACACTGCCATGACCAATAGAAAATGATCTTGTTACTCAGTTATGTTACCACCTATCCAGACAATAATGTTCCCCATCATGAAGTGTCGGCAGCACTCATGCCACTCAAGACCATGAAACTGCCATGACCAATAGACAATCATCTTGCATCTAAGTTGTGTTGCCAGATAACCAGACAATAATGTTCCCTTAATAGAACTGTATCTCTTTAGTGCTGGTAGCACTCATGCACTCCCAGACCATAACACTGCCATGACCAATAGACAATTATCTTACTTCTCAGTTGTGTTGCCAACTATTTCTGAAATAAATGTTCCACTCATTGGACCATAGATCTATAGTGCTGGCAGCACTCATGCAGCCCCAGACCATGACACTGCCATGACCAATAGACAATTATCTTGCTTCTCAGTTGTGTTGCCAACTATTTTTGACATACATGTTCTACTCATTGGACCGCAGAGCTATAGTGCTGGCAGCACTCATGCATCATACCATGTGGCACTACCACCTCCAATGAACAATTTATCTTGCTTCTCAGTTGTGTTGCCAGCTATTTTTGACATCAATATTCCACTCATTGGACCGCGGGTCTATAGTGCTGGCAGCACTCATGCAGCCCCAGGCCATGACACTGCCATGACCAAAATACAATTATCTTGCTACTCAGTTGTGTTGCCAGCTATCCAGACAATATTGTTCCCCATCATTGAGTGCCGGCAGCACTCATGCCACCCCAGACCATGACTCATTTGTGTTGCCAACACAGCTTCCTTAGTGGCAGCACTCATGCTACACCATGACATCAACACAGCTAATAAACCATTATCTTGCTCCTCACTCATGTTGCCAGCTTGTTGGGCAATAACGTTCCACTCATTAGACTGCAGATCCATAGTGCTGGCAGCACTCGTGTACATCAACATACCAATGAACAATTATCTTCAGACAATAATGTTCCCAATCATTGAGTGCCGGCAGCACTCATGCAGCCCCACACCATGACTCAGTTGTGTTGCCAACTATTTAGACAATGTTTTCCTCATTGAACCACAGCTTCCTTAGCACTCATGCTACACAATAACATCAACACAGCAAATAAACCTATATCTTGTTCCTCACTCAATAACGTTCCACTCATTAGACTGCAGATCCATAGTGCTGGCAGCACTCGTGCATCAACATACCAATGAACAATTATCTTCAGTTATTATTAGACAATACTGTTCCCCGTCATTGAGTGCCGGCAGCACTCATGCCACCCCAGACCATGGCTCATTTGTGTTGCTAGCACAGCTTCCTTAGTGGCAGCACTCATGCTACACCATGACATCAACACAGCTAATAAACCATTATCTTGCTCCTCACTCATGTTGCCAGCTTGTTTGGCAATAACGTTCCACTCATTAGACTGCAGATCCATAGTGCTGGCAGCACTCGTGTACATCAACATACCAATGAACAATTATCTTCAGTTATTATTAGGCAATAATGTTCCCCATTATTGAGTGCCGTCAGCACTCATGCCACCCCAGACCATGACTCAGTTGTGTTGCCAACTATTTAGACAATGTTTTCCTTATTGAACCACAGCTTCCTTAATGGCAGCACTCATACTACACCATGACATCAACACAGCCATTGAACCATTATCTTGCTCCTCACTCATGTTGCCAGCTTGTTGGGCAATAACGTTCCACTCATTAGACTGCAGATCCATAGTGCTGGCAGCACTCGTGTACATCAACATACCAATGAACAAGTATCTTCAGACAATAATGTTCCCAATCATTGAGTGCCGGCAGCACTCATGCAGCCCCACACCATGACTCAGTTGTGTTGCCAACTATTTAGACAATGTTTTCCTCATTGAACCACAGCTTCCTTAGCACTCATGCTACACAATAACATCAACACAGCAAATAAACCTATATCTTGTTCCTCACTCAATAACGTTCCACTCATTAGACTGCAGATCCATAGTGCTGGCAGCACTCGTGCATCAACATACCAATGAACAATTATCTTCAGTTATTATTAGACAATAATGTTCCCCGTCATTGAGTGCCGGCAGCACTCATGCAGCCCCACACCATAACTCAGTTGTGTTGCCAACTATTTAGACAATGTTTTCCTCATTGAACCACAGCTTCCTTAGCACTCATGCTACACAATAACATCAACACAGCAAATCAACCTATATCTTGTTCCCCACTCAATAACGTTCCACTCATTAGACTGCAGATCCATAGTGCTGGCAGCACTCGTGCATCAACATACCAATGAACAATTATCTTCAGTTATTATTAGACAATAATGTTCCCCGTCATTGAGTGCCGGCAGCACTCATGCCACCCCAGACCATGGCTCATTTGTGTTGGTAACACAGCTTCCTTAGTGGCAGCACTCATGTTACACCATGACATCAACACAGCTAATAAACCATTATCTTGCTCCTCACTCATGTTGCCAGCTCGTTGGGCAATAATGTTCCACTCATTAGACTGCAGATCCATAGTGCTGGCAGCACTCGTGTACATCAACATACCAATGAGCAATTATCTTCAGACAATATTGTTCCCCATCATTGAGTGCCGGCAGCACTCATGCAGCCCCAGACCATGACACTGCTATGACCAATGGACAATCATATTGCCACTCAGTTGTGTTGCCAACTATTTGGACCACTTTGTCAACAAATGCGTGAGCAAATTGTTGAACAGTTTAAGAAAAACCTTTCTCAACCAGCTATTGCAAGGAATTTAGGGATTTCACCATCTACGCTCCGTAATATCATCAAAGGGTTCAGAGAATCTGGAGAAATCACTGCACGTAAGCAGCTAAGCCCGTGACCTTCGATCCCTCAGGCTGTACTGCATCAACAAGCGACATCAGTGTGTAAAGGATATCACCACATGGGCTCAGGAACACTTCAGAAACCCACTGTCAGTAACTACAGTTGGTCGCTACATCTGTAAGTGCAAGTTAAAACTCTCCTATGCAAGGCGGAAACCGTTTATCAACAACACCCGGAAACGCCGTCGGCTTCGCTGGGCCTGAGCTCATCTAAGATGGACTGATACAAAGTGGAAAAGTGTTCTGTGATCTGACGAGTCCACATTTCAAATTGTTTTTGGAAACTGTGGACGTCGTGTCCTCCGGACCAAAGAGGAAAAGAACCATCCGGATTGTTATAGGCGCAACGTGTAAAAGCCAGCATCTGTGATGGTATGGGGGTGTATTAGTGCCCAAGACATGGGTAACTTACACATCTGTGAAGGCGCCATTAATGCTGAAAGGTACATACAGCAACATATGTTGCCATCCAAGCAACGTTACCATGGACGCCCCTGCTTATTTCACGTGTTACATCAATGTGGCTTCATAGTAAAAGAGTGCGGGTACTAGACTGGCCTGCCTGTAGTCCAGACCTGTCTCCCATTGAAAATGTGTGGCGCATTATGAAGCCTAAAATAGCACAACGGAGACCCCCGGACTGTTGAACAACTTAAGCTGTACATCAAGCAAGAATGGGAAAGAATTCCACCTGAGAAGCTTAAAAAAATGTGTCTCCTCAGTTCCCAAACGTTTACTGAGTGTTGTTAAAAGGAAAGGCCATGTAACACAGTGGTGAACATGCCCTTTCCCGACTACTTTGGCACGTGTTGCAGCCATGAAATTCTAAGTTAATTATTATTTGCAAAAAAAAGTTTATGAGTTTAAACATCAAATATGTTGTCTTTGTACACTCTTAGAAATAAAAGTGCTAAGTAGAACCACATAAGGTTCTTCGGCTCGTCCTCATAGGAGAACCCTTTTTGGCTCCAGGTAGAACATTTTTATAAAGGTTCCACCTGGAACCCTTTTGGAGGGTTCTACCTAGAACTGTGTGTGTAAGGTTCCACCCAGAACCCCCCATGAGAGGTTCTACAAAGAACCCACGCAGGGAGTTCCACTGAGAACCCTTTCATGTTTCAAGGGTTTCATCTAGAACCCACACAGGGAGTTCCACTAAGAACCCTTTCGTATTTCAAGGGTTTCATCTAGAACCCACACAGGGAGTTCCACTAAG
Organism: Nerophis lumbriciformis; assembly: GCF_033978685.3. NCBI lineage: Eukaryota > Metazoa > Chordata > Actinopteri > Syngnathiformes > Syngnathidae > Nerophis > Nerophis lumbriciformis. The sequence continues at coordinate 5,222,988 of NC_084572.2, read as the reverse complement.
AACCCTTTTGTATTTCAAGACTTTCATCTAGAACCCACGCAGGGAGTTCCACTAAGAACCCTTTCGTATTTCAAGGGTTTCATCTAGAACCCACACAGGGAGTTCCACTAAGAACCCTTTCGTTTGTCAAGGGTTTCACCTAGAACCCATGCAGGGAGTTCCACTAAGAACCCTTTCATGTTTCAAGGGTTTCATCTAGAACCCACACAGAGAGTTCCACTAAGAACCCTTTTGTATTTCAAGACTTTCATCTAGAACCCACACAGGGAGTTCCACTAAGAACCCTTTCGTATTTCAAGGGTTTCATCTAGAACCCACACAGGGAGTTCCACTAAGAACCCTTTTGTATTTCAAGACTTTCATCTAGAACCCACGCAGGGAGTTCCACTAAGAACCCTTTCGTATTTCAAGGGTTTCATCTAGAACCCACGCAGGGAGTTCCACTAAGAACCCTTTTGTATTTCAAGACTTTCATCTAGAACCCACGCAGGGAGTTCCACTAAGAACCCTTTCATATTTCAAGGGTTTCATCTAGAACCCACACAGGGAGTTCCACTAAGAACCTTTTTTTATTTCAAGACTTTCATCTAGAACCCACGCAGGGAGTTCCACTAAGAACCCTTTCGTATTTCAAGGGTTTCATCTAGAACCCACACAGGGAGTTCCACTAAGAACCCTTTTGTTTGTCAAGGGTTTCACCTAGAACCCATGCAGGGAGTTCCACTAAGAACCCTTTCGTTTGTCAAGGGTTTCACCTAGAACCCACGCAGGGAGTTCCACTAAGAACCCTTTCATGTTTCAAGGGTTTCATCTAGAACCCACACAGGGAGTTCCACTAAGAACCCTTTCGTATTTCAAAGGTTTCATCTAGAACCCACACAGGGAGTTCCACTAAGAACCCTTTTGTATTTCAAGACTTTCATCTAGAACCCACGCAGGGAGTTCCACTAAGAACCCTTTCGTATTTCAAGGGTTTCATCTAGAACCCACACAGGGAGTTCTACTAAGAACCCTTTCGTTTGTCAAGGGTTTCACCTAGAACCCATGCAGGGAGTTCCACTAAGAACCCTTTCATGTTTCAAGGGTTTCATCTAGAACCCACACAGAGAGTTCCACTAAGAACCCTTTTGTATTTCAAGACTTTCATCTAGAACCCACACAGGGAGTTCCACTAAGAACCCTTTCGTATTTCAAGGGTTTCATCTAGAACCCACACAGGGAGTTCCACTAAGAACCCTTTTGTATTTCAAGACTTTCATCTAGAACCCACGCAGGGAGTTCCACTAAGAACCCTTTCGTATTTCAAGGGTTTCATCTAGAACCCACGCAGGGAGTTCCACTAAGAACCCTTTTGTATTTCAAGACTTTCATCTAGAACCCACGCAGGGAGTTCCACTAAGAACCCTTTCGTATTTCAAGGGTTTCATCTAGAACCCACACAGGGAGTTCCACTAAGAACCTTTTTTTATTTCAAGACTTTCATCTAGAACCCACGCAGGGAGTTCCACTAAGAACCCTTTCGTTTGTCAAGGGTTTCACCTAGAACCCATGCAGGGAGTTACACTAAGAACCCTTTCATGTTTCAAGGGTTTCATCTAGAACCCACACAGAGACTTCCACTAAGAACCCTTTTGTATTTCAAGACTTTCATCTAGAACCCACACAGGGAGTTCCACTAAGAACCCTTTCGTATTTCAAGGGTTTCATCTAGAACCCACACAGGGAGTTCCACTAAGAACCCTTTTGTATTTCAAGACTTTCATCTAGAACCCACGCAGGGAGTTCCACTAAGAACCCTTTCGTATTTCAAGGGTTTCATCTAGAACCCACGCAGGGAGTTCCACTAAGAACCTTTTTGTATTTCAAGACTTTCATCTAGAACCCACGCAGGGAGTTCCACTAAGAACCCTTTCGTATTTCAAGGGTTTCATCTAGAACCCACACAGGGAGTTCCACTAAGAACCCTTTTGTATTTCAAGACTTTCATCTAGAACCCACACAGGGAGTTCCACTAAGAACCCTTTCGTATTTCAAGGGTTTCATCTAGAACCCACACAGGGAGTTCCACTAAGAACCCTTTCGTATTTCAAGGGTTTCATCTAGAACCCACACAGGGAGTTCCACTAAGAACCCTTTTGTATTTCAAGTCTTTCATCTAGAACCCATGCAGGGAGTTCCACTAAGAACTCTTTCGTATTTCAAGGGTTTCATCTAGAACCCATGCAGGGAGTTCCACAAAGAACTCTTTCATGTTTCAAGGGTTTCATCTAGACCTGACACAGGGGGTTCTAAAAACATCCCTTTTCAAAGGTTTTCACCGATAACCGTCTTGTCTTCTGAGGGTTCTATAAAGAACCATATTGTATTCTACAGATCAGTTTAGTTCATATTATATTGTGGTCATTTATCATGTTGACATTGAACAAACATTCAAAACATTTTAATGAGAAAAACATTTATTTAAAGATAGGCACCATTATTGGCAAATGTTATCAGGAAGTATGTCCCTGGTGACACAGGATCTTACCCATGCTTTCAACAATCCCTGAAGAACTCTTTCTTCCAAAAACGGTTCTCTGGATCAAATTAGTTCTTACTGGAACCCTTAGTGTTAGTGAGAACCCTTTTAAAACCAATTATTCAGAAAAGGGGTTTTAAAGGGTTCTCTGGATCAAAATGGTTCTTACTGGAACCATTAGCGTTACCAAGAACCCTTGAAAAACCCTTTCTTCGGGAAAGGGTTTTTCAGAAGCAAATGGTTCCAGTTAGAACCTCAGCCCTTGTAGAAGAACCCTTTTGGAACCCTTATTTCTAAGAGTGTACCTACCTTGTCTGCATTGTTTGGGCATGCTGGTGCTTCCTGCTTTTAAGCAACCATCTTAAAAAAACAGCAGCGCAGCGGGTCTTTGAAGGGTCATAAAATCAAAACCGGAGCAGTTATTAAAACGGCCATCTATACTTTTAATCACAAGGGTTTAATCTCTCTCCTGTGTTAGTTTGAAGCCGAAACGACAAACGAGCTCAGAGGAGATAGATTTTGAAGAAAGGTGACCGGTTTTTACAAAAATGTTGTTTTGAAGGGGGAAAAGCAAACTTCCTGTTGATTTTTGCTGGGGGTTGTCAGTTTATGAAATGTAGGTCTAAGTAAGACCTACATAGAGGTTTTTGTTTCATGTCTCTCCGACATTCCCAGTGGGAGTTACAGGCAGTTTTGTCATTTGTTTTCTTCCGAGGAGCAGTTTTTTCTGCGTTTTATTAAAAAATTGCGCCCAGAGCGCAATTTTGAGATTTGGGGTTAGGTTTTTTTATTAGATCGCAATTTGTGCCAGTCCCGATGTGTGTGTTCAGTTCGGCGAGTTTTGAAGCATGTTAAGGGGGTGAAATTACAGCTCAAAGAGGCAAAAGTGACTGTTTTTAGTACTTTTTTGTCTTGAAGGGGGAATTGCCAACTTCCTGTTGGTTTTTGCCCGAGGAAATTAATTAATGAAAAGTAGGGCTAAGTGAGCCCTACATAGAGGTTTTTGTTTCATGTTTCTACAACATTCGTACTGGGAGTTATAAGCAGTTTTCTTTCTAGGGGGCACTAGAGCGCAATTTTGAGTTTTGGGGTTCGTTTTTTTTAATTAAAAGACAATTTTCGCAGGTCCTGATGTGTGGGTCAAATGTGGTGAGTTTTGAAGCATGTTAAGTGGGTCAAATTAGTGCTCAAAGAGGCGGCGGAATAATAATAAAACCTTAGAATTAAAGCTGCAAGCAGCATTGGTCGGGCCCGCGTATTTGGCAGGTGCTAGTCCTAAGTGTCCCAATACTTTTGTTCAGTTTTCGTCATAAGTGTCCCAATACTTTTGTCTACTTTTAGTCCGAATTGTCCCAATACTTTTGTGTAGTGTACCTACCTTGTCTGCATTGTGTGGGCACGCTGGTGCTTCCTGCTTTTAAGCACACTTCTTGAAAAAACAGCAGCATCAGCGCCGCGGCTCTTTGAAGGGTCATAAAATCAAAACCGGAGCCAGTATTAAAACTCTTTCGATAACTTTTAATCAAAAGGGTTCAATCTCTCTCCTGTGTTAGTTTGAAGCCGAAACGACAAACACGCTCAGAGGAGATAATGTTTGAAGAAAGGTGACCGGTTTTTACAAAAATGTTGTGTTGAAGGGGGAATAGCAAACTTCCTGTAGATTTTTGCTGGGGGTTGTCAATTTATGAAATGTAGGTCTAAGTAAGACCTACATAGAGGTTTTTGTTTCATGTCTCTCCGACATTCCCAGTGGGAGTTATAGGCAGTTTTGTCATTTTTTTCTTCCGAGGAGCAGTTTTTTCTGCGTTTTATTAAAAAATTGCGCTAGAGCGCAATTTTGAGATTTGGGGTTAGGTTTTTTTATTAGATCGCAATTTGTGCCAGTCCCGATGTGTGTGTTCAGTTCGGTGAGTTTTGAAGCATGTAAAGGGGGTCAAATTACAGCTCAAAGAGGCAAAAGTGACTGTTTTTAGTACTTTTTTGTCTTGAAGGGGGAATTGCCAACTTCCTGTTGGTTTTTGCCCGAGGAAATGAATTAATGAAAAGTAGGGCTAAGTGAGCCCTACATAGAAGTTTTTGTTTCATGTCTCTACAACATTCGTACTGGGAGTTATAAGCAGTTTTCTTTCTAGGGGGCGCTAGAGCGCAATTTTGAGTTTTGGGGTTCGGTTTTTTTTTTATTAAAAGACAATTTTCGCAGGTCCTGATGTGTGGGTCAAATACGGTGAGTTTTGAAGCATGTTAAGTGGGTCAAATTAGTGCTCAAAGAGGCGGCGGAATAATAATAAAACCTTAGAATTAAAGCTGCAAGCAGCATTGGTCGGGCCCGCGTATTTGGCAGGTGCTAGTCCTAAGTGTCCCAATACTTTTGTTCAGTTTTCGTCATAAGTGTCCCAATACTTTTGTCTACTTTTAGTCCGAATTGTCCCAATACTTTTGTGTAGTGTACCTACCTTGTCTGCATTGTGTGGGCACGCTGGTGCTTCCTGCTTTTAAGCAGCCTTCTTGAAAAAACAGCAGCATCAGCGCAGCGGCTCTTTGAAGGGTCATAAAATCAAAACCGGAGCCAGTATTAAAACTCTTTCGATAACTTTTAATCAAAAGGGTTCAATCTCTCTCCTGTGTTAGTTGGAAGCCGAAACAACAAACGCGCTCAGAGGAGATAATGTTTGAAGAAGGGTGACCGGTTTTTACAAAAATGTTGTGTTGAAGGGGGAATAGCAAACTTCCTGTAGATTTTTGCTGGGGGTTGTCAATTTATGAAATGTAGGTCTAAGTGAGACCTACGGAGAGGTTTTTGTTTCATGTCTCTCCGACATTCCCAGTGGGAGTTACAGGCAGTTTTGTCATTTTTTTTTCTTCCGAGGAGCAGTTTTTTCTGCGTTTTATTAAAAAATTGCGCTAGAGCGCAATTTTGAGATTTGGGGTTAGGTTTTTTTTATTAGATCGCAATTTGTGCCAGTCCTGATGTGTGTGTTCAGTTCGGTGAGTTTTGAAGCATGTTAAGGGGGTCAAATTACAGCTCAAAGAGGCAAAAGTGACTGTTTTTAGTACTTTTTTGTCTTGAAGGGGGAATTGCCAACTTCCTGTTGATTTTTGCCCGAGAAAATTAATTAATGAAAAGTAGGGCTAAGTGAGCCCTACATAGAGGTTTTTGTTTCATGTCTCTACAACATTCGTACTGGGAGTGAGCTGCCTCTATTTTTTAAATTGTATTTATTTACTAGCAAGCTGGTCTCGCTTTGCTCGACATTTTTAATTCTAAAAGAGACAAAACTCAAATAGAATTTGAAAATCCAAGAAAATATTTTAAAGACTTGGTCTTCACTTGGAATAAGCGGTAGAAGATGGATGGATGGATGGGTCTTCACTTGTTTAAATAAATTCATTTATTTTTTACTTTGCTTCTTATTACTTTTAGAAATACAATTTTAGAGAAAAAATACAACCTTAAAAATGATTTTAGGATTTTTAAACAAATACCTTTTTACCTTTTAAATTTCTTCCTCTTCTTTCCTGACAATTTAAATCAATGTTCAAGTATTTTTTATTTTTTTTTTATTGTAAAGAATAATAAATATTTTAGCTTCTGGTTTTTCGACGAAGAATATTTGTGAAATATTTCTTCAAACTTACTATGATTAAAATTCAAAAAAATTATTCTGGCAAATCTAGAAAATCTGTAGAATCAAATTTAAATCTTATTTCAAATTATTTTGAATTTCTTTTAACATTTTTGTTCTGGAAAATCTAGAAGAAATACTGATTTGTCTTTGTTAGAAATATAGCTTGGTCCAATTTGTTATATATTGTAACAAAGTGCAGATTGGATTTTAACCAATTTAAAACATGTCATCAAAATTCTAAAATTGATCTTAATCAGGAAAAATGACTAATGATGTTCCATAAATTATTTTTTTAATTTTTTCAAAAAGATTCAAATTAGCTAGTTTTTCTCTTCTTTTTGTCGGTTGAATTTTGAATTTTAAAGAGTCGAAATTGAAGATAAACTATGTTTCAAAATTTTATTTTAATTTTGTTCATGTTTTCTCCTAAACCGTTCAATTAAGTGTTTTTTTCATCATTTATTCTCTACAAAAAACCTTCCGTAAAAGGAAAAAAAAATGTACGACGGAATGACACACAGAAATACCCATTTTTTTTATATATATACATTTATTTATTTAGCTATTCTTGTTTAAATCACACTTACGTGTAACTTACAAATGACAATATATTTATTTATTTAAGTGTGTATCAAACTGGTAGCCCTTCGCATTAATCAGTACCCAAGAAGTAGTTTTTGGTTTCAAAAAGGTTGGTGACCCCTGTACTAGGGCATCAAATCAGTGTCAGTTGAGTCGGTCCATAGGTTGCCTGTAGGGATTTTTAATGTCCAGCAGATGTCAGTATTTAGTGACACAGTATCGACACAGTATCAATACAGTTTTGCAATGTGTCGAAACGCTTCATGACGCCTCATCAACCCATCACTATTATGTCCCATTGTAAAAGGCTGCAATATGACAACTGCGGATCAGAGTGCGACACTGGCAGAGGAGCTTAACTGTTTCTTTGCCCGTTTCGAAACCCCCCAGCGACACTCATCTGCTCCAGCCCTGCCCCTGCCACTCCACTCACTGTACAGGAGCACAGTGTCAGACGAGTGCTCCTGGCTGTGAACCCCAGGAAGGCTACCGGACCAGACGGAGTACCTGGAAAGGTGCTCAGGACGTGCGCCCACCAGCTCGCTCCCCCCCTCACCAGGATCTTCAACCTCTCCCTGGCTCAGGCAGTCATCCCATCCTGCCTGAAGTCATCTACAATAATCCCGGTGCCGAAGAAGTCTCTTATCACCAGCCTGAATGATTACCGACCAGTGGCCCTCACTCCGGTAATCATGAAGTGCTTCGAGCGACTTGTTCTCCAGCACATCAAGGACCATATCCCTCCAGACTTCGACCCCCACCAGTTCGCATACCGGGCGAACAGGTCCACAGAGGACGCCATCGCTGTTGCTCTCCACTCTGCTCTGAACCACCTGGAGCAGCAGCAGAGCTACGTCCGGATGCTCTCTGTGGACTATAGCTCTGCCTTCAATACAATAATCCCGGACAGACTCTGCAATAAACTGGACACTCTTGGCCTCCCCCCTCTCACAAACGCCTGGATAAGGGACTTCCTAACGGACCGACCCCAGAATGTGAGACTTGGCCCGCACCTCTCATCCTCCCGCACGCTGAGCATCGGCTCCCCACAGGGCTGTGTGCTGAGCCCCCTCCTCTACTGCCTTTACACCCATGACTGCAGTCCGGCCCACAGTGACAACCTTACCGTCAAGTTCGCCAAACGATACCACAGTGGTCGGGCTCATCTCCAGGGGTGACGAGGCTGCCTACAGAGAGGAGGTCCTGAAGCTGACGGCCTGGTCTTCGGAGAACAACCTCGCTCTCAACACCAGCAAGACCAGAAAGATCATCGTCGACTTCAGGAGGAGCAGCACCGACCCTGCCCCCCTCTACATCAACGGCGAGCGTGTAGAGAGGGTCCACACCTTCAGGTACCTTGGAGTCCACATCTCTAATGACTTCTCCTGGACAGTCAACATCAATCATCAAGAAGGCTCAGCAGCGGCTACACTTCCTTAGAGTCCTCGGGAAGTACAACCTGAAGCCTGACCTGCTGCTGACCTTCTACCGCTCGTCCATCGAGAGCCTGCTGACCTACTGTATTACGGTATGGTACGGCAGCTGCACTGCAGCAGACAGGGAGAGGCTGCAAAGAGTGGTCAAGACGGCTCAGAAGATCATCGGCCGCCCTCTCCCCTCTCTGACGGACATCTACACCTCCCGCTGCCTCAACAGAGCCAGTGCCATCATCAAGGACAGCACCCACCCTGGCTCTGACCTGTTCCACCTGCTGCCCTCTGGGAAGCGCTACAGGTGCATTAAAACCAAAACAAACAGGCTAAAGAACAGCTTCTTCCCCAGGGCCATAACCATCCTGAACGGACTGCCCCATTGTCCCTCATAACTGCCTTCTCTTCGGTGCAATAACCCATTCCACCAACCACCCTGTTTTTGTTTTTTGTTTTTTCATGTATATATTCATTTCACACCATATTCATTGCACTTCTACATTTTTTATATTTTTATATATTTGCACATTGTTTTTCTAGCATGCACACATCGCACTGTATGGAATGGCCTCAATCTCGTTACCTTGCGTAATGACAATAAAGCTGATTCTGATTCTGATTCTGAAAAGGACTCCCGTTGGGATTCCTTTTACAATGGGCCATGCGGGCCCTAATAATGTTTTTGTTTGCGCACAAACGCCGCGTCGCGGGCGTAGAAAGTCTTTTTCCAAGCAAACCGACAGATTGACCGATAGTTGTAACCCGCAGTCTGTCAGCAAGACAGACGTCATATTAGTGTCCCTCTCAGACACGGCCTGACAGACGGACTGAGACAGAGTGACAGGAATCACAGAGTAGTCATCCCTCTTAAGGCGGCAGGGGGGGGGAGGAAGGGAAGAATGACGCTCCAGGGGAGTTTGGGCTTGTTTTTTTTATTGCATCGCTATTACTCTGCTGGGGGGACATGTTTGTCTTTCTTAAATCTAAAAGGTTGTGTGTGTGTGTGTGTGTGTGTGTGTGTGTGTGTGTGTGTGTGTGTGTGTGTGTGTGTGTGCACTTGTTTCACCATCCTTGTGTGGACATACACTTGACAAACCAACCTTTCTGTTAGGACCTTTTGACTTGTGAGGACATTTGCCTGGTCCTCACAACTACGGAAGTAAAATATTTTTTTTTTTACTTTGTGTGTTTTGCATTCTGAAGTGAGGTTGCAACTCTCTACTCGCATCTAGTGCTAGATATATATTTTTTCATCATTCTAGCTATAGTGGAAAGGGGGGCCCTCACAACCTACTAGCCCAGGGGTCGGCAACACAAAATGTTGAAAGAGCCATATTGGACCAAAAATACAAAAAGAAAAATCTGTCTGGAGCCGCAAAAAATGTAAAGCCATATTACATACAGATAGTGTGTCATGAGATATAAATTGAATTAAGAGGACTTAAATGAAACTAAATGAGCTCAAATATAGCTACAAATGAGGCATAATGATGCAATATGTACATATAGCTAGCCTGAATAGCATGTTAGCATCGATTAGCTTGCAGTCATGCAGTGACCAAATATGTCTGATTAGCACTCCACACAAGTCAATAACATCAACAAAACTCACCTTTCATGCACAACCTTAAAAGTTTGGTGGACAAAATGAGACAGAAAAAGAAGTGGCATAAAACACGTCCTAGAAAGTTATACATGTAAACAAACTACGGTGAGTTCAAGGACCGCCAAAATTAGTAGGACAAAACGGCGCTCGCCAAATACTCGAACCAGTGAAGCATGTTTAAAATAAACAGTGTGCTTTATAACAATTAGGGAGGTTTGTGTCATGTTTGTCCTCCTACAGAAACCATTTTAAAACCAAAAATAGATTTTTTTTCTCCTCATCTTTTTCCATTTTTCATACATTTCTGAAAAAGCTCCAGAGAGCCACTAGGGCGGCGCTAAAGAGCCGCGGGTTGCCGACCCCTGTACTAGCCAAACGTGGGTCCACACAAAGTAGGCAAGACATGTATGTGTGTGTGTGTGTGTGTGTGTGTGTGTGTGTGTGTGTGTGTGTGTGTGTGTGTGTGTGTGTGTGTGTGTGTGTGGAACATAGAACCTGCTCAGGTGTTTACTTAAGTGCAGAGAGGGAAACGCTTCGGTCCTGCAGCTTCTTCCTGCTACCCGGCGATATGTCAGAGTGATGATGTGCCGTCAGGCATTGCAGGAAAATGACCAATTTTGAGCGTTTTTGTGATGAAGTTTGATTGACAGCTCGCACATTGCATTTAATGTGAATACTTTTTATTTTATTTTTTATTTTTAACAAAAGTGCAGTTGTGCTTTTGCAGGTCAAATATCTGCGAGTGGGAGAAATGAGGCAGGAGCGGGAAAGAAATGTTTTAAGTCGAGCACACAATTACTGTATTTTTCCGGAGCATAGGACTGATGAGCGGGTCTAGTCAATCCATCAATCAATCAATCAATCGATGTTTGTTTATATAGCCCTGAATCACAAGTGTCTCAAAGGGCTGCACAAGCCACGACGGCATCCTCGGTACAGAGCCCACATAAGGGCAAGGGAAAACTCACAACCCAGTGGGACGTCGATGTGAATGACTATTAGAAACCTTGGAGAGGACCACAGACCCCCCCCTCTAGGGGGAGACCGGATGCAATGGACGTCGAGTGGGTCTAGCATAATATTGTGAAAGTCCAGTCCATAGTGGATCTAACATAATAGTGAGAGTCCAGTCCATAGTGGATCTATAATAATAGTGAGAGTCCAGTCCATAGTGGATCTAACATAATATTGTGAGAGTCCAGTCCATAGTGGATCTAACATAATAGTGAGAGTCCAGTACATAGTGGATCTAACATAATAGTGAGAGTCCAGTCCATAGTGGATCCAACATAATATTGTGAAAGTCCAGTCCATAGTGGATCTAACATAATAGTGAGAGTCCAGTCCATAGTGGATCTAACATAATAGTGAGAGTCCAGTCCATAGTGGATCTAACATAATAGTGTGAAAGTCCGGTCCATAGTGGATCTAACATAATAGTGAGAGTCCAGTCAATAGTGGATCCAACATAATATTGTGAAAGTCCAGTCCATAGTGGATCTAACATAATATTGTGAAAGTCCAGTCCATAGTGGATCTAACATAATAGTGAGAGTCCAGTCCATAGTGGATCTAACATAATAGTGAGAGTCCAGTCCATAGTGGATCTAACATAATAGTGAGAGTCCAGTCCATAGTGGATCTAACATAATAGTGAGAGTCCAGTCCATAGTGGATCTAACATAATATTGTGAAAGTCCAGTCCATAGTGGATCTAACATAATAATGAGAGCCCAGTCCATAGTGGATCTAACATAATAGTGTGAGAGTCCAGTCCATAGTGGATCTAACATAATAATGAGAGTCCAGTCCATAGTGGATCTAACATAATAATGAGAGTCCAGTCCATTGTGGATCAAACACAATAGTGAGAGTCCAGTCCATAGTAGATCTAACATAATAGTGAGAGTCTAATCCATAGTGGATCTAACATAATAGTGAGAGTCCAGTCCATAGTGGATCTAACATAATAGTGAGAGTCCAGTCCATAGTGGATCTAACATAATAGTGAGAGTCCAGTCCATAGTGGATCTAACATAATAGTGAGAGTCCAGTCCATAGTGGGGCCAGCAGGAGACCATCCCGAGCGGAGACGGGTCAGCAGCGCAGAGATGTCCCCAACCGATGCACAGGCGAGCGGTCCACCCCGGGTCCCGACTCTGGACAGCCAGCACATCATCCATGACCACCGGACCTGTGCACCCCCTTCCACAAGGGAGAGGGGGGCAGAAAAGAAAAGAAACGGCAGATCAATTGGTCCAAAAAGGCGGTCTATTTATTTAGATCGAAACCTGGAACCCTCAAGTTGCTGGCACGGCCAGTTTACCACCCGAGCTGTACCGCCCCACATTCAGAATTGTATTTAAATCAATAACGGAGCAGCATCTCCTCATCTGGAAACAACAACATGTGAAAAACCGTTTGACAGGAACTCTCTAATAACTAAAGTTCCTTGGGTGAATAATGTAAACTCACTACACCGGTATGTTTTAGCGCTTTCATGGCAAGTTTACTGACAGATATAAGTAAGAACTTTACACTACTTTATATTAGAAATGGCAACAGCGGAGGATGAATGTCCCATAACAAGAAGATAGAGAAACTCTTAGAAATAAAAGTGCTAAGTAGAACCATATAAGGTTCTTCGGCTCGTCCTCATAGGAGAACCCTTTTTGGCTCCAGGTAGAACCTTTTTATAAAGGTTCCACCTGGAACCCTTTTGGAGGGTTCTACCTAGAACCCAACATGAAGGGTTATACCTAGAACTGTGTGTGTAAGGTTCCACCCAGAACCCCCCCATGAGAGGTTCTACAAAGAACCCACGCAGGGAGTTCCACTACGAACCCTTTCATGTTTCAAGGGTTTCATCTAGAACCCACACAGGGAGTTCCACTAAGAACCCTTTCGTATTTGAAGGGTTTCATCTGGAACCCACACAGGGAGTTCCACTAAAAACCCTTTTGTATTTCAAGGGTTTCATCTAGAACCCACACAGGGAGTTCCACTAAGAACCCTTTTGTATTTCAAGGGTTTCATCTAGAACCCACACAGGGAGTTCCACTAAGAACCCTTTCGTATTTGAAGGGTTTCATCTGGAACCCACACAGGGAGTTCCATTAAGAACCCTTTCGTATTTCAAGGGTTTCATCTAGAACCCACACAGGGAGTTCCACTAAGAACCCTTTTGTATTTCAAGGGTTTCATCTAGAACCCACACAGGGAGTTCCACTAAGAACCCTTTCGTATTTGAAGGGTTTCATCTGGAACCCACACAGGGAGTTCCAATAAGAACCCTTTCGTATTTCAAGGGTTTCATCTAGATCCCACACAGAGAGTTCCAGTAAGAACCCTTTCGTATTTCAAGGGTTTCATCTAGAACCAACACAGGGAGTTACACTAAAAACCCTTTCTTATTTCAAGGGTTTCATCTAGAACCCACGCAGGGAGTTCCACTAAGAACCCTTTCGTATTTCAAGGGTTTCATCTAGAACCCACGCAGGGAGTTCCACTAAGAACCCTTTCGTATTTCAAGGGTTTCATCTAGAACCCACACAGGGAGTTCCACTAAGAACCCTTTCGTATTTCAAGGGTTTCATCTGGAACCCACGCAGGGAGTTCCACTAAAAACCCTTTCGTATTTCAAGGGTTTCATCTAGAACCCACACACGGAGTTCCACTAAGAACCCTTTCGTATTTCAAGGGTTTCATCTAGAACCCACGCAGGGAGTTCCACTAAGAACCCTTTCGTATTTGAAGGGTTTCATCTGGAACCCACACAGGCAGTTCCACTAAGAACCCTTTCGTATTTGAAGGGTTTCATCTGGAACCCACACAGGGAGTTCCACTAAGAACCCTTTCGTATTTCAAGGGTTTCATCTTGAACCCACGCAGGGAGTTCCACTTAAAACCCTTTCTTTGGGAAAGGGTTTTTCAGAAGCAAATGGTTCCAGTTAGAACCTCAGCCCTTGTAGAAGAACCCTTTTGGAACCCTTATTTCTAAGAGTGTACACCGGTATGTTTTAGCGCTTTCATGGCGAGTTTACTGACAGATATAAGTAAGAACTTTACACTACTTTATATTAGAAATGGCAACAGCGGAGGATGAATGTCTCATAACAAGAAGATAGAGAAAAGGAAGAAGCTTATCGACTACGGTGTCGGCACGGACTAAAAAGGCGGATGCGCGCAATTTTTCAGGACTTATGCAGATCCCAAATACAGATCAGCAGGTACCAGAAGGTAGGAAAAGTTGCGAAATATTACGAAACAAAACGCCAGCTAATGTGTCTTACCTTATACACACACCATAATAATATTGGTATGTTGAAGAAGTGCTAAGTAGAACCAAATAAGGTTCTTCGGCTCGTCCTCATAGGAGAACCCTTTTTTGGCTCCAGGTAGAACCTTTTTATAAAGGTTCCACCTGGAACCCTTTTGGAGGGTTCTACCTAGAACCCAACATGAAGGGTTATACCTAGAACTGTGTGTGTGTAAGGTTCCACCCAGAACCCCCCCATGAGAGGTTCTACAAAGAACCCACGCAGGGAGTTCCACTACGAACCCTTTCATGTTTCAAGGGTTTCATCTAGACCCACGCAGGGAGTTCCACTAAGAACCCTTTCGTATTTGAAGGGTTTCATCTGGAACCCACACAGGGAGTTCCACTAAGAACCCTTTCGTATTTCAAGGGTTTCATCTAGAACCCACGCAGGGAGTTCCACTAAAAACCCTTTCGTATTTCAAGGGTTTCATCCAGAACCCACGCAGGGAGTTCCACTAAAAACCCTTTCTTCGAGAAAGGGTTTTTCAGAAGCAAATGGTTCCAGTTAGAACCTCAGCCCTTGTAGAAGAACCCTTTTGGAACCCTTATTTCATGTTTTAGCGCTTTCATGGCGAGTTTACTGACATATATAAGTTAGAACTTTACACTACTTTATATTAGAAATGGCAACAGCGGAGGATGAATGTCCCATAACAAGAAGATAGAAAAAAAGAAGAAGCTTATCGACGACGGTGTCGGCACGGACTAAAAAGGCGGACGCGGGCAATTTTTCAGGACTTATGCAGATCCCAAATACAGATCAGCAGGTACCAGAAGTTAAGAAAAGTTGCTTTTGCATAATATTACGAAACAAAACGCCAGATAATATGTAATAAGAAATATACACACACCATAATAATACTGGTCACACTTATCATTACATCATGTACCAAATAAAATTGCTTTGAGGTCGGTAAGCACAACCAGAAATATGCTGCGTTAAAAGGCGCACTGTCGATTTTTGACAAAAGAAAAAAAAAAAAGGCGCTCCATTGCTGTCTGGCACGATAGAAAAGAGCGTTGCCATGTCTGCAGCCTCCACCTCCCATGCCAACAGCGCCGCTCCCTCCCACTCCTTCTCTTTTGTCACCATGAACCCCCCCCCCCCCCCCCCCCCCAAACCCCATTCCATTCGCACCAATTCTCACCCTCTCGCCTCCATTGGCATCTCCCTTTCACATGTCACATGTTCGCTGCCTTGGCGTCGCTTACTCCCCTCCGTCGGCGGGAAGATCACAGAATTGTTTCAAGTTCAGATGGCGGGGGGGGTGGGGGGGGGGGAAATAAAAAATAATGCTGCCGTCGCGCAGCTAACCAATTCCCGCGACTTCTCGATAGCTGCCAACCTTGAAGTGACACCGAATCAAAGACGCAGGTGATCGCCCGGAGGAGCCGACAATGAAAGTGCACGTTGAAAGCAAACATGTCGGCGCTAAACTGTACAAGGGACCACGTTCCCTCGGTTAATGACTTATATATACTAGTATACAGAGGTGGGACCAAGTCATTGTTTTGCAAGTCACAAGTAAGTCTCAAGTCTTTGCCCTCAAGTCCGAGTCAAGTCCCGAGTCAAGACAGGCAAGCCCCGAGTCAAGTCCAAAGTCAAGACTGGAAAGTCTCAAGTCAAGTCCTAAGTCCTGCATTTTGAGTTTCGAGTCCTTCCAAGTCCTTTTAACCACAGACTAATATATTAACACAGATTGTTTATGCTTTTCAAACGCTGTATTTATTTATTAAAACAAGTGCATTTTAAATTGCAGGAAAGAAAATTGTGCTGACATTGCACTTTATAATAGCACTATTAACCAGTCATTTTAAACATTAACTCATTCCTTTACAGAACAAACACATTGAAAAATAAAGTGCAAATGTACTTATTTGTACAAAAGTGTTAACATTGAAAAAACATGACATATACGTGAACATAACAAAAAAGTTGTACTTTTTATATGTCAGGGCCCTATGCTGCATTGCATTGGCAAAAGACCAAATTAGCCAAGAGTCTGTCAGTCATTTGTGCACGATGGGGGCGTAGTATGATGCCACCATGGCTGAAAACTCGCTCCACTGGAGCACTGGAGGCAGGCACTGCCAAGACTCTCATGGCCACTCGGAACAGTGAAGGAAGAGTCTTCATGTTCAATGCCCAGAACAAAAGGGGGGAGAGAGTTGTTTTGGGTTGGTGCACTACTTGTAAGTGTATCTTGTGTTTTTTATGTTGATTTAATTAAAAAAAGAAAAAAAAAAATTATTTCTTGTGCGGCCCGATACCAATCGATCCACGGACCAGTACCGGGCCGCGGCCCGGTGGTTGGGGACCACTGAGGTAAACAACCAACAGTATGTCAGAAAGCTAGCTAAAACGGTACACATATTCATAATATAGTATACATTTTAACTGACCTTTATTTTACTATTTTTGTCTTTTTTTAGGTGGCTAAAATACGCGGTGCTGCTGACCGCCGTCTAACGTTACGTGTGATATATTGACTAACGTAACCCTGCTTGAAAAAAATCACTGAACAAAAAGTATGAATAAGGTAGTGAACTGCAACAGATTCCCGTGTTTGCAATAACGTTATAACGTTAGCAGTGAGTTTACATTCTCACTGATTTAACTACACAGCAAATAAAAGTCACGTTACTTAGCCAATAAACGTTATCTTACATTCAAAACTTACCCTTCTTTGTGCAACTTCAAATGCCGGACGAAGTTGGAAGTTGTTGCCTCTCCATCAGTCATTTTCGAACCGCATGTGTTGCATACTGCAAACCGTTTTGTGTTGACCACCTCGTAATTTTTATACCCAAACAAAATTATTTTAGGTATCGTTTTTTGTTCACTGGCGTGTGGTTTGGACATGTCTTCTTCGTTGGTTGTCCTGCAATTTGATTGGATGAATGCTGTGTGATGAAAACAAAGTAGATCTAATTTGATTGGCTGTTGTACTGAGACCACACCAGCTGACACACGCAACGCTGATAGACAAGTACACAATGAAAAATACGGAGCGCTCCCGAATAACTTTTTCATCTTTGGGTTTTGGGGAAAGTAGCAAGTCATGTCAAGTCATGTCAATTCAAAAGGCTCAAGTCCAAGTGAAGTCACAAGTCATTAATGTTAAAGTCGAAGTCGAGTTGCAAGTCGAGTCTAAAGTCATCAAATTCATGACTCGAGTCTGACTCGAGTCCAAGTCATGTGACTCGAGTCCACACCTCTGCTAGTATATGTACTTTAGAGTATATATACTCTAAAGTGGTCAAACTCTTTTTCATCTCCTAAGGCCGCATGTTACAGTGATTAAATACTGGTGGAAAGGGATTCCTATGGCCCCAATCATCGCAGTTTACCTGACACATGAAACGTGACGAATTAGGTGGGTGCGAAATCCAGTTTGAAATGTGTTTTGTGACTGTCCTAACGTTGACCACAGCTGTAGCGCTTTCCATCATTTTCAGCAGACTGCATTGCAAGTTCCAACCAGGAATAAGGCAATATAAACCCCTTCCCTATTGTCTGAATGTTAATGTATGATCTCCTCATAACATTGCACAATTTCATATGCATTTATTTAATCATTACTTTTTTGAATGTACACATTGATGGACAACACACCTGCTTTTGAAAATATAAGTCAGGGGGACAATTGTTTTATACTAACACATTTTTTTTGTGTGGAATATATGTTAGTATAGGGGTGTCCAAACTTTTTCACCACATACATAAAAGTCAAAGAATTTAGGGGCCATTTTGATTAAACATGTTTTGTTTTGTTAAAAAAAAAAAAAAAAAAGAAGCTAAGAACAGACATGAACTATTTAATTAAAAATAAATCTTTTTGTCAGCTTTGTGTTATAGGTGACAGTGTACTACTATTAATTATTACAGGGGTAAAAATAAAAAATAAAAGTATTTAAGTATATATATATATATATATATATATATATATATATATATATATATATATATATCACTATCACTGGGACTGCAGGTTGAAGCACAGGAAGAGGGGCGTGCTTCGTCATCTCTGTCGCTGCTTCTCCACATGTCGAAGACACAACACGGTTCTCGAACGTTCCGGATATGTGCGGCCTGAACGTGTTTCTGTCATGTCTGTGTGATCATGTTTATGTTTTAGTCATGTTCGGTTTTGTTTTTGGACTTTTTGTGCACTTTTGTTTTGTCACCATAGCAACCATTAGTTTTCACCTGTCACGTCACGCACCTGTTTCACGTTTTGAGTCACGCACCTGCTTTCACTAATCATGTCTATAGTATTTAAGTTCATTGTTTTCAGTTTGTCGTTCTGACGACATCCCACAATTATGCTCTACACACTTAGATCATGCTTCATGTCCCATGCCAAAGTAAGTTTTTGTTCCATGTTTATAGTCTTTTTGGTTTCATATGCATATGCATATGGTTTCATAGTGGGCAGCACGGCGGAAGAGGGGTTTGTGCATCTGCCTCACAATACGAAGGTCCTGAGTAGTCTTGGGTTCAATCCCGGGCTCGGGATCTTTCTGTGTGGAGTTTGCATGTTCTCCCCGTGACTGCGTGGGTTCCCTCCGGGTACTCCGGCTTCCTCCCACCTCCAAAGACATGCACCTGGGGATAAGTTGATTGGCAACACTAAATTGGCCCTAGTGTGTGAATGTGAGTGTGAATGTTGTCTGTCTTTCTGTGTTGGCCCTGCGATGAGGTGGCGACTTGTCCAGGGTGTACCCCGCCTTCCGCTCGATTGTAGCTGAGATAGGCTCCAGCGCCCCCCGCGACCCCAAAGGGAATAAGCGGTAGAAAATGGATGGATGGATGGTTTCATAGTTTGTTCTCCGCCATTGTGCGCGCCTTTTGTTTACTTCTTTTTGTTTTAGTAATTATAAAATAAATTATGTACTTACATTCCCGTCTCGCCCGAGCCAACTTTCCGTTGCATCCCGGAAAAGCAAACACCCAGGACCCAGTCATGACAATTTCAACATGCTTGTTGTACTGCTCCCCTCACATGAGAGCGACGCTTGGCAACAATTGCATTTTGCCGTTTCCTCCTCGTATTTTTTTGTAAAATGAAGCCATGCCTTGAGGCGTTTTTTTCCGGTCCATTATTTTTGCTGCTTTCTGTATCTGCCGCCGAATGACTGAGCCACGTCATTTCCTGTGATGTCCCACAGGGCATTTCCTGTGGGACGGGATTCGTTCCCAGTTGATTCGAATAAAGAACCAACTCTTTTTCTTTACTATAGTAGCCTCGATAACGGGAACCGGTTCTCGTATCGAACAACCGGGAGAACCGGTTTCGAACATCATCCCTACGTCCAGTATTGGACTGCCCTCTGCTGGCGTGGAGGACAAAAAAACAACAACCCTTGAAGTCAAACTTCAGTTGACTTAGCATCGTTTTTCTTTTCCAGCTTATCCTGCTGAATTGTCCACCCCTTCTCTCTCTCCTCCGTCCTATCTTCCGCTCCCTCGATTGCTTTGGCTTCCGCTCACACTTTTGTCTTTTCATGTTTCTCATTTCCTCTACCTACCCCCCCCCCCCCACACCCTGCAAAGATCATCTATACCTAAAAAGGGGGGGCCTTTGCAAAAATGCCACATGTTTGGCAAAGGTCAAATTATTTGAGTGTTTAATTAATAACGGCTGACATTTTCCCTCACAACACACAAATACCACTTTTTCTTTTTTTTCCCTCTTCTTTTTTTTTCTTTTTTTTATTACCAATTATTCTTACAGTGTCTGCTCACCTGCAGCCCGCCTCAACCTTTCCCCCCAGACACTTCCTTTGTGTTCCGGCAGCAGTTATCTGCTGTTTGCATGCTTTAATGTCCATGTTTTTCCAGGTGGCTTTGCATCATGTTGCCAATTAAAAAGTCATCTGATGGATAATGCAAAATACCCCCCCCCCCCCACACACACACACACACACACACATACACACACTTGTACCCAGTCATCCTCTGCATCAAACGTGACCTCGTGGCGCTCCCCGCCTTTTCATCTCCGTTCCCTTGTTCCCCCGCCATCTCTTCTCACCTTTATGCCTTCCCCTCACTTATGTACACCTATATTCCCCCGTCCCCGTCCCCCCTGCAGGCGTCCTGTCCTCAGAGCCCTGGCCACGTACCACAGACCACACCAAGACCGCTTTGAAGTAAAGCTCGGAGGTGTTTACCCTGCAAAGGGCTTGCGGTAGACTACCATGCAATCCCCTCATAAACACACTACGATGCATACTTGCCAACCTTGAGACCTCCGATTTCGGGATGTGGGGGGGTGGGGGTGGGGGTGGGGGGCGTGGTCGGGGGTGGGACTGGGGCGTGACTGTGGGCGGGGGCGGGGGCGTGGTTAAGAGGGGAGGTGTATATCGACAGCTAGAATTCACCAAGTCAAGTATTTCATACATATACTATATATATATATATATATATATATATATATATATATATATATATATATATATATGTCTATATGTCTTAATAAGGTTATCCAAAAAATAGTGCTCGATACCGTAGTAGAACGCAATATATGTATGTGTGGGAAAAAAAATCACAAGACTATTTCATCTCTACAGGCCTGTTTCATGAGGGGGTTCCCTCAATCATCAGGAGATTTTAATGGGAGCATTCACATACCATGGTTTATATAGGGCACAGAGTGGGTGGGTACAGGCTGGCCTAGGGGCGTGGTGATTGGCTCATGTGTTACCTAGGAGGTGTTTCCGTCTATGGCGGCATGCTGTTACAATTTCGCTGCGCTTGTTGAGGGATGACAGGTCTGGACGGTATATAATAAACAGTTTCTCTTTCAAGCATAGGTTGCATCTTTTATTACCACTATTGTAAGGTGTGCTGGATGCAAGAATTTGCCATGTTATTGAATATTCAACATTATTGTCTTTGAGGTCCCAAATGTGTTTGCTGAGTTCTGTGGTATTCCGCAGGTTTTGGTTCCTGAAAGAAGCCTTGTGATTGTTCCATCTGGTTTTAAACTCTCCCTCGGTTAATCCTACATATGTGTCGGATGTGTTAATGTCCTTGTGTGTTACCTTAGATTGGTAAACAACTGATGTTTGTAAGCACCCCCCGTTGAGAGGGCAATCAGGTTTCTTGCGGCAGTTGCAGCCTTTGTTGGTTTTGGAGTCATTCTGTCTGGGGGCCGACGGCTCATTTGCAATTGTTTTGTTGTGGTTTGAGATGATTTGTCGTATATTGTTCATACAGCTGTAGCTCAATTTAATGTTGTTCTTGTTGAATACTTTTCTTAGGGTGTTGTCTTTGGGGAAGTGTTTGTCAATCAGAGTGAGGAATTTGTGGCCAATGTTAGTTGAGACGTTTTTGCTGTATGGGGGGGTTGTACCGGATGATGTTGTTTCGTTTTCTGTTCTTTTTTGGTTGGTTTCCTGGCGTGGGTTCATAGGTGAGGGTGAAATTGTATCCGCTTTCATCAAGTGCTTTTTTGGTACGGGGGGGTTGCTTGGTCAAATTCAGCTTTGCTGGATGACAGCATCGATAGCCTTTTATTAATTCCGGTAGGTATTCTTTTCGTGGTGGTGGGTGGGTGGTTGCTGTCATGGTGCACGTATTGGAGTGTTGTGTTGGGTTCCGTGAATGGTTGGTAGCTGTTATTTCTCAGGTTGAAAGTGACGTATATATATGAAATATATATATATATATATATATATATATATATATATATATATATATATATATATATATATATATATATATATATATATATATATATATATATAGTGTTTTTCCTGAAATGAAAAAATGTTTTGTTTTATTTACATTTAATTTGATTATTTATAACACAGGAAACATCTTAAAACAATTTTGGTCTACTCAGTAGACACTGATAAAAAAAATAAAAAATAAATTTCGGCTTTTTGCCGATATCCGATATTCCGATATTGTCCAACTCTTTAATTATCGATACCGATATCAACCGATATATACAGTCGTGGAATTAACACATTATTATGCCTAATTTGGACAACCATGGTGAAGATAAGGTCCTTTTTAAAATAAAAAAAAAAACATAAAATAAGATAAATAAATTAAAAACATTATCTTGAATAAAAAAGAAAGCAAAACAATATAAAAACAGTTACATAGAAACTAGTAATTAATGAAAATGAGTAAAATTAACTGTTAAAGGTTAGTACTATTAGTGGACCGGCAGCACGCACAATCATGTGTGCTTACGGACTGTATCTGTCAAGACTTGGTTCTTGGTGTTTGTTTTTCCGGAAGGCAACGGAAAGTTGGCTCTTGCGAGACGGGAATGTGAGTACATGTTTTATTTTTACACTAACAAAGGACAAAAAAAAGAAGCAAACAAAAGGTGCGCACAGTGGCGTAGAACAAACTATGAAACCAAAAAGACTATAGCACAAAGGCAGTTAACTAAGAACACGAAACAAAACACTTACTGTGGCATGGGACTGTGAACGTGGCTTGAGAGGATAAAGAGTGTGCAGAGCATAAATGTGGATGTCGACAGGCTGACCAACAGAAAAAGAAAAGCTTAAATAACAGACATGATTAACGAAAACAGGTGCGGGACTCAAAACGTGAAACAGGTGCGTGACGTGACAGGTGAAAACTAATGGGTTGCTATGGAAACAAAACGAGGGAGTGAACAACCAGAAACTAAAGAGTCCAATAACTAAACAAAACAAAACATGACTAAAACAAAAACATGATCAACACAGACATGACAGTATCCCTTGCAGACTGTATTGATATATATTGATATATAATGTAGGAACCTTGTAGGAGTCTTGGTTGACAAGACTCTGCAGCATCGCGTGGACATCGGGGGCGGTACCTCTGGATTGGCAGACCGGGGTGGTGGTTCCTCTCTTTAAGAAGGGGAACCGGAGGGTGTGTTCTAACTATCGTGGGATCACACTCCTCAGCCTTCCCGGTAAGGTCTATTCAGGTGTACTGGAGAGGAGGCTACGCCGGATAGTCGAACCTCGGATTCAGGAGGAACAGTGTGGTTTTCGTCCTGGTCGTGGAACTGTGGACCAGCTCTATACTCTCGGCAGGGTCCTTGAGGGTGCATGGGAGTTTGCCCAACCAGTCTACATGTGTTTTGTGGACTTGGAGAAGGCATTCGACCGTGTCCCTCGGGAAGTCCTGTGGGGAGTGCTCAGAGAGTATGGGGTATCGGACTGTCTGATTTTGGCGGTCCGCTCCCTGTATGATCAGTGTCAGAGCTTGGTCCGCATTGCCGGCAGTAAGTCGGACACGTTTCCAGTGAGGGTTGGACTCCGCCTTTGTCACCAATTCTGTTCATAACTTTTATGGACATAATTTCTAGGCGCAGTCAAGGCGTTGAGGGGATCCGGTTTGGTGGCTGCAGGATTAGGTCTCTGCTTTTTGCAGATGATGTGGTCCTGATGGCTTCATCTGGCCAGGATCTTCAGCTCTCGCTGGATCGGTTCGCAGCCGAGTGTGAAGCGACTGGGATGAGAATCAGCACCTCCAAGTCCGAGTCCATGGTTCTCGCCCGGAAAAGGGTGGAATGCCATCTTCGGGTTGGGGAGGAGACCCTGCCCCAAGTGGAGGAGTTCAAGTACCTCGGAGTCTTGTTCACGAGTGAGGGAAGAGTGGATGGTGAGATTGACAGGCTGTGTCTTCAGTAATGCGGACGCTGTATCGATCCGTTGTGGTGAAGAAGGAGCTGAGCCGGAAGGCAAAGCTCTCAATTTACCGGTCGATCTACGTTCCCATCCTCACCTATGGTCATGAGCTTTGGGTTATGACCGAAAGGACAAGATCACGGGTACAAGCGGCCGAAATGAGTTTCCTCTCTCCCTTAGAGATAGGGTGAGAAGCTCTGTCATCCGGGGGGAGCTCAAAGTAAAGCCGCTGCTCCTCCACATCGAGAGGAGCCAGATGAGGAGGTTCGGGCATCTGGTCAGGATGCCATCCGATCGCCTACCCTCGGGAGGTGTTTAGGGCACGTCCGACCGGTAGGAGGCCACGGGGAAGACCCAGGACACGTTGGGAAGACCATGTCTCCCGGCTGGCCTGGGAACGCCTCGGGATCCCCCGGGAGGAGCTGGACGAAGTGGCTGGGGAGAGGGAAGTCTGGGCTTCCCTGCTTAGGCTGCTGCCCCCGCGACCCGACCTCGGATAAGCGGAAGAAGATGGATGGATGGATGGATGGATGTAGGAACCAGAATATTAATAACAGAAAGAAACAACCCTTTTGTGTGAATGAGAGAGGGAGGTTTTTTGGGTTGGTGCACTAATTGTAAGTGTATCTTGTTTTTTTTATGTTGATTTAATTAAAAAAACAACAAAAAAACATACCGATAATAAAAAAAAAACGATACCGATAATTTCCGATATTACATTTTAAAGCATTTATCCAGAGTTTACCCCTAACTGACTTCCCTCTGTCATCGCCTCCCACGAAATCCCCGTCGTCCTAAAAACCGCCATTCACACGTCAGTCTGTCCCCTCATTGGTCTGTCCCTCATCCTCCTCCTTTCATGCATATTTCATCCAAGTGTTACTTCTCCCTGACATTTATCTGCTAATTTGTCCTCCCTCAAGCTCTTTCGATTACTGCGCCACTTTCACATCGCCTTTTGTCTCTCTCTTGTGTTTCATCATCTTCCTCACTATATACCAGTCATGAAATCATTCATTTACCCCCCCCCCCTCGTTTATCCCTTTCCTCCCAACTTGGCGTCTCCCGTGTTATTAATAGGCCGATGGGTGTGTGAGCAACAATGCTTCTTTTTATCCCGCCCGTCTGTTTTATTCATTTGGGAGCTGCAACAAGATGCACACAACACACTGAATAGTGCAATTAGTCACATCTGAGGAGCGCCGTTATTTACCTCAGACATCAGAAATCTCGTTAACAGGTGCGTGCAAGGTGCAATGGAGTTGCAGGTCGAGGTCGATAAATGTCTTATTCAGCAATACGGAAGATAATTGTGACGAGGACCATAGAACAGGGAATAAATAAATAGTACAAAACCCAAAACCAGTGAAGTTGGCATGTTATGTAAATGGTAAATATAAAGAGAATACAATGATTTGCAATTCATTTTTACTTATATTCAATTGAATAGACTGCAAAGACAAGATATTTGAGAAACTTGTTTGTTTTTTTTTGCAAAATAATCATTAACTTAGAATTTAATAGCAGCAACACATTGCAAAAAAGAGGCATGTTCACCACGAGGCATGTTTGAAACCTGTGTAAAGCATTTGAAATGAACTGGATTAGTCAACTTAACATGATTTTGTTTGATTTTCAAACTTTTATGAACGACTTACGAACACGGTGTATTTGATTTATTTCATTTGTTTAATTTTATTTATTTAAATTGAAATCATTTAATTTAAACAGCACCATTCATGCAGGATTTAACATTGATGTTAATTGTGCCCTAGTTAAATGTTGCTTAACAATTGAAAAGCAACTTTTACCTTGAAAATCAGTTTTGCCTTGAAAATCAGTTTTTGCCTTGAAAATCAGTTTTTACCTTGAAAATCAGTTTTTTACCTTGGAAACCAACTTTTACCTTGAAAATTAGTTTTTACCTTGAAAATCAGTTTTACCTTGAAAATCAGTTTTTGCCTTGAAAATCATTTTTTGCCTTGAAAATCAGTTTTTGCCTTGAAAATCAGTTTTTACCTTGAAAATCAGTTTTTGCCTTGAAAATCAGTTTTTGCCTTGAAAATCAGTTTTTAACTTGAAAATCAGTTTTAGCTTTGTAAATCAGTTTTTACCTTGAAAATCAGTTTTTACCTTGAAAATCAGTTTTTAACTTGAAAGTCAACTTTCATCTAATCAGTTTTTGTCTTGAAAATCAGTTTTTAACTTGAAAATCAGTTTTTGCTTTGAAAATCAGTTTTTACCTTGAAAATCAGTTTTTTACCTTGAAAATCAGTTTTGCCTTGAAAATCAGTTTTTAACTTGAAAATCAGTTTTTGCTTTGAAAATCAGTTTTTAACTTGAAAATCAGTTTTTGCTTTGAAAATCAGTTTTTACCTTGAAAATCAGTTTTTTACCTTGAAAATCAGTTGTTGCCTTGAAAATCGGTTTTTGCCTTGAAAATCAGTTTTTGCCTTGAAAATCGGTTTTTACCTTGAAAATCAGTTTTGCCTTGGAAATCAGTTTTTGCTTTAAAAATCAACTTTTACCTTGAAAATCATTTTTTGCCTTGAAAATCATTTTTTACCTTGAAAATTGTTTTTTACCTTGAAAATCAGTTTTTGCTTTGAAAATCAGTTTTTACCTTGAAAATCAGTTTTTGCCTTGAAAATCAGTTTTTAACTTGAAAATCAATTTTTACCTTGAAAATCAGTTTTTAATCTTGAAAATTAGTTTTTACCTTGAAAATCGGTTTTTACCTTGAAAATCAGTTTTGCCTTGAAAATCAGTTTTTACCTTGAAAATCGGTTTTTACCTTGAAAATCAGTTTTTGCCTTGAAAATCAGTTTTTGCCTTGAAAATCAGTTTTTAACTTGAAAATCAATTTTTACCTTGAAAATCAGTTTTTAATCTTGAAAATTAGTTTTTACCTTGAAAATCGGTTTTTACCTTGAAAATCAGTTTTGCCTTGAAAATCAGTTTTTACCTTGAAAATCAGTTTTTGCCTTGAAAATCAGTTTTTGCCTTGAAAATCAGTTTTTGCCTTGAAAATCAGTTTTTAACTTGAAAATCAGTTTTTGCTTTGAAAATCAACTTTTACCTTGAAAATCAGTTTTTGCCTTGAAAATCAGTTTTACATTAAAAAATCACTTTTTACCTTGAAAATCGGTTTTTACCTTGAAAATCAGTTTTTACCTTGAAAATCATTTTTTAACTTGAAAATCAGTTTTTAACTTGAAAATCAACTTTCATCCAATCAGTTTTTGCCTTGAAATTCAACTTTTACCTTGAAAATCAGTTTTTGCCTTGAAAATCAGTTTTTGCCTTGATAATCAACTTTTACCTTAGAAATCAACTTTTACTTTGAAAATCAACTTTTACCTTAGAAATCAACTTTTACTTTGAAAATCAACTTTTACCTTGAAAATCAGTTTTTACCTTGAAAATCAGTTTTTACCTTGAAAATCAGTTTTTACCTAGAAAATCGGTTTTTACCTTGAAAATCAGTTTTTGCCTTGGAAATCAGTTTTTACCTTGAAAATCAGTTTTTAACTTGAAAATCAGTGTTTGCTTTGAAAATCAGTTTTTGCTTTAAAAATCAACTTTTACCTTGAAAATCAGTTTTTGCCTTGAAAATCAGTTTTTGCCTTGAAAATCAACTTTTACTTTGAAAATCAGTTTTTACCTTGAAAATCAACTTTTACCTTAAAAAACAACGTTTACCTTGAAAATCAGTTTTTGCCTTGAAAATCAGTTTTTGCTTTGAAAATCAGTTTTTGCTTTAAAAATCAACTTTTACCTTGAAAATCAGTTTTTGCCTTGAAAACCAGTTTAAAAAAATATTTTAGCTCTATTTAAAATTTTAAAGGATTTTATTGGCTTCAGGTTGGAAAAAAAAAAAAACAGTGTTGAAACGACAAGGGAGTGAAACAACAAACAATAATTGCGTTTTCACCAAGTTTGTCCTGAGCAGAGATTGGCTGTCGCTAAGCTAACGTAAATTAGCTTTCCTTGCATCAAAGGTCATATATATTTCCTCCTTCGCAGCAACCAGTCAAGCCAACAGCATGTGAGACGCTGACAAAAAGCAGCTTGTCAGTGTTTGACTCAAATAGCGTGCGAGGAGGTGCGATGCCAGATTGGTGGCGAGGTGTGGCGTCCGGGAAACGCAATTGCTTCCCCTCGGCGGGCGCGTCGGTGCATTCTTCCCTAAAAATAAAATGATACCGCCTCCCAGGAGAGCGCGCCTCGCAGATAACGAGGCGGTCCTCCCGACAGCCCTGTCGGCGCTCGAGGGAAGCGTCCATGTCGGAAGTTTGACTCTAATGAAGCCCGGAAACTTCAATTAAAGTAGGCGCTTTGCCCTCGTTCTGTCTCTTTTAAAGGACCTTGAGACACTTCATTAGGGACACTTTGGAGAGCTGCATTCTTTGCAAAAAAAGCTGAATGGCGTTTTTCCCTCCAATCGTGCTCAGTTTTTGCCGGCATGTTCTTGTCAGTCGCCTGAAGGCGTGCGGCGAATTTTGTGGCGATCAGGCTGAGCGTGCAAAAGTTACAGTATGCGTTTTGTTGAGGTGGGTGAGAAATTTCAAGTCAATCCGACTTATGGGCTTCAACTAGTGATGGGTTGATGAGGCGTCATGAAGCGTTTCGACACATTGCAAAACTGTATTGATACTGTGTCGATACTGTGTCACTAAATACTGACATCTGCTGGACATTAAAAATCCCTACAGGCAACCTATGGACCGACTCAACTGACACTGATTTGATGCCCTAGTACAGGGGTCACCAACCTTTTTGAAACCAAAAACTACTTCTTGGGTACTGATTAATGCGAAGGGCTACCAGTTTGATACACTATTAAATAAATGAATATATTGTCATTTGTAAGTTACACGTAAGTGTGATTTAAACAAGAATAGCTAAATAAATAAATGTATATATATAAAAAAAATGGGTATTTCTGTGTGTCATTCCGTCGTACATTTTTTTTTCCTTTTACGGAAGGTTTTTTGTAGAGAATAAATGATGAAAAAAACACTTAATTGAACGGTTTAGGAGAAAACACGAACAAAATTAAAATAACATTTTGAAACATAGTGTATCTTCAATTTCGACTCTTTAAAATTCAAAATTCAACCGACAAAAAGAAGAGAAAAACTAGCTAATTCGAATCTTTTTGAAAAAATTAAAAAAAGAATTTATGGAACATCATTAGTCATTTTTCCTGATTAAGATACATTTTAGATTTTTAATGACATGTTTTAAATTGGTTAAAATCCAATCTGCACTTTGTTACAATATATAACAAATTGGACCAAGCTATATTTCTAACAAAGACAAATCAGTATTTCTTCTAGATTTTCCAGAACAAAAATTTTAAAAGAAATTCAAAATACTCTGAAATAAGATTTAAATTTGATTCTACAGATTTTCTAGATTTGCCAGAACATTTTTTTTTTATTTTAATCATAGTAAGTTTGAAGAAATATTTCACAAATATTCTTCGTCGGAAAAACAGAAGCTAAAATATTTATTATTCTTTACAATAAAAAATAAAAAAATTACTTGAACATTGATTTAAATTGTCAGGAAAGAAGAGGAAGAAATTTAAAAGGTAAAAAGGTATTTGTTTAAAAATCCTAAAATCATTTTTAAGGTTGTATTTTTTTCTCTAAAATTGTATTTCTAAAAGTAATAAGAAGCAAAGTAAAAAATAAATGAATGTATTTAAACAAGTGAAGACCCATCCATCCATCCATCTTCTACCGCTTATTCCAAGTGAAGACCGAGTCTTTAAAATATTTTCTTGGATTTTCAAATTCTGTTTGAGTTTTGTCTCTTTTAGAATTAAAAATGTCGAGCAAAGCGAGACCAGCTTGCTAGTAAATAAATACAATTTAAAAAATAGAGGCAGCTCACTGGTAAGTGCTGCTCTTTGAGCTATTTTTAGAACAGGCCAGCGGGCGACTGATCTGGTCCTTACGGGCTACCTGGTGACCGCGGGCACCGCGTTGGTGACCCCTGCCCTAGTATATACAATAATATAAACCAAGTCATCGTATTTCATTTAGGATTATTTCATATCTTCATTTAAATAAAAATATATTTTTATCTTTTTTAGATACAGTCAATAAATAATGTGAACATGTATCATAACATGGAAATCTAAGAGAACGTGTTGTGGATGATTGTGGACTGGGAATTTTTTTAATTTTATTTTTTTACACATTTTTATTAAAAAAAAAAAAAAAAAAGTATTTCCGACGTATTACATTTTAGACGATTTCTCTTCTTAGTTATTATTTCTCCGGCTGTAGAAAAGACCCGCTCACAGGGCACAGAGGAGGCGACACAGTTGGCGTATCGGTCACGTGACCAAAACAGCTCATGATGGGTCACGTGACTTTCTAAAAGCGGTACGCGCACCGACACAGGGTTTTGCTCTATGAGCTCGACGCATGCGCCGATGCATCGGTGTTGCCGGACCCATCACTAGCTTCAACCATGTACAAAAACCCAAAACCAGTGAAGTTGTCACGTGTAAATTTGCAGATCCTTTTCAACTTATATTCAATTGAATAGACTGCAAAGACAAGATTTTTAACGTTCGAACTGGTAAACTTTGTTATTTTTTGCAAATATTAGCTCATTTGGAATTTGATGCCTGCAACACGTTTCAAAAAAGCTGGCACGAGTGGCAAAAAAGACTGAGAAAGTTGAGGAATGCTCATCAAACACTTATTTGGAACATCCCACAGGTGAACAGGCTAATTGGGAACAGGTGGGTGCCATGATTGAGTATAAAAGCAGCTTCCGTGAAATGCTCAGTCATTAACAAACTAGGACGGGGCGAGGGTCACCACTTTGTCAACAAATGCGTGAGCAAATTGTTTAAGAACAACATTTCTCAACCAGCTATTGCAAGGAATTTAGGGATTTCACCATCTACGGTCCGTAATATCATCAAAAGGTTCAGAGAATCTGGAGAAATCACTGCACGTAAGCGATGATATTACGGACTTTCGATCCCTCGGGCGGTACTGCATCAAAAAGCGACATCGGTGTGTAAAGGATATCACCACATGGGCTCAGGAACACTTCAGAAACCCACTGTCAGTAACTACAGTTGGTCGCTACATCTGTAAGTGCAAGTTAAAACTCTCCTATGCAAAGCCAAAGCCATTTATCAACAACACCCAGAAACGCCGCCGGCTTTGCTAAGATGGACTGATGCAAAGTGGAAAAGTGTTCTGTGGTCTGACGAGTCCACATTTCAAATTGTTTTTAGGAAACTGTGGACGTCGTGTCCTCCGGACCAAAGAGGAAAAGAACCATCCGGATTGTTATAGACGCAAAGTTGAAAAGCCAGCATGTGTGATGGTATGGGAATGTGTGTTAGTGCCCAAGGCCAGAACTGCTCATAACTAGGTAGGACAGCTCCAGTTAGTCTCGAGTCTCTGGGCAAGAGCTGCTCATGACTAGTTTGGACTGCTCTGGTCTGTCTCTCATCTCTAGATTAAAGCTGCTCATGACTAGATTGGATATCTCTAGTTCGTCTCTAGACTAGATATGTTCTGCCAGATAGGATAGCTCTCGTTTTTTTGTCTCTACGTTAATGCTGCTCATGACTAGATAGGATACACCCATTGTATCTCAAGTCTCTGGGCAAGTGCTGCTTATGACTAGATAGGACTGCTCTGGTCTGTCTCTCGTCTCTAGGTTAAAGCTGCTCATCATGCTTATACATGCTATTACTAGTTTGTTTCGAGTCTGTGGGCTAGAACTGCTCATGACTAGGTAGGACAGCTACAGTGTGTCTTGAGTCTCTGGGCAAGAGTTGCTCATGACTCTGTAGAACGGCGCTAGTCTGTCTCTTGTCTCTAGATTAAAGCTACTCATGACTAGATAGGATATCTCTAGTCTGTCTCTAGACTGAAGCTGCTCATGACTAGGTAGGAAATCTCTAGTCTGTCTCTAGACTAGAGATGTTCTGACTAGATAGGAAAGCTCTCGTTTTATTGTCTCTACGTTAATGCTGCTCATGACTAGATAGGATACACCCATTGTATCTCGAGTCTCTGGTCAAGAGCTGTTCATGACTAAATAGGACAGCCCTGGCCTGTCTCGCATCTTTAGATTAAAGCTGCTCATGACTAGATAGGATATCTGAAGTCTGTCTCTCGTCTTTAGGTCAAAGCTGCTCGTGACTGGATAGGATAACTCCAGTGTGGCTAGAGTTTCTGGGCTAGAACTGCTCATGACTAGGTAGGACAGCTCCAATGTGTCTTGAGTCTCTGGGCAAGAGTTGCTCATGACTCTATAGAATAGCGCTACTCTGTCTCTTGTCTCTAGATTAAAGCTGCTCAGGACTAGATAGGATATCGCTAGTCTGTGTCTAGACTAGAGATGTTCTGACTAGATAGAAAAGCTCTCGTTTTATTGTCTCTACGTTAATGCTGCTCATGACTAGATAGGATACACCCATTGTATATAGAGTCTATGGGCAAAAGCTGCTCATGACTAAATAGGACAGCTCTGGCTTGTCTTGCATCTCTAGATTAAAGCTGCTCATGACTAGATAGGATATCTCGATTCTGTCTCTCGTCTTTAGGTCAAAGCTGCTTGTGACTGGATAGGATAACTCCTGTGTGCCTGGAGTCTCTGGGCTAGAACTGCTCATGACTAGGTAGGACAGCTCCAGTGTGTCTTGAGTCTCTGGGCAAGAGTTGCTCATGACTCTATAGAATAGCGCTACTCTGTCTCTTGTCTCTAGATTAAAGCTGCTCATGACTAGATAGGATATCTCTAGTCTGTCTCTAGACTGAAGCTGCTCATGACTAGGTAGGAAATCTCTAGTCTGTCTCTAGACTAGAGATGTTCTGATTAGATAGGAAAGCTCTCATTTTATTGTCTCTACGTTAATGCTGCTCATGACTAGATAGGATACACCCATTGTATCTGGAGTCTCTGGGCAAGAGCTGTTCATGACTAAATAGGACTGCTCTGGCCTGTCTCGCATCTCTAGATTAAAGCTGCTCATGACTAGACTGCGATGAGGTGGCGACTTGTCCAGGGTGTACCCCGCCTTCTGCCCGATTGTAGCTGAGATAGGCTCCAGCGCCCCCCGCGACCCCGAAGGGAATAAGCGGTAGAAAATGGATGGATGGATGGATGACTAGATAGGATATCTGAAGTCTGTCTCTCGTCTTTAGGTCAAAGCTGCTTGTGACTGGATAGGATAACTCCAGTGTGGCTAGAGCCTCTGGGCTAAAACTGCTCATGACTAGGTAGGACAGCTCCAGTGTGTCTTGAGTCTCTGGGCAAGAGTTGCTCATGACTCTATAGAACAGCGCTACTCTGTCTCTTGCTAGTTTGTATCTAGATTAAAGCTGCTTATGACTAGATAGGATATCTCTATTCTGTCTCTAGACTAAAGCTGCTCATGACTAGATAGGATATCTCTAGTCTGTCTCTAGACTAGAGATGTTCTGGCTAGATAGGAAAGCTCTCGTTTTATTGTCTCTACGTTAATGCTGCTCATGACTAGATAGGATACACCCATTGTATCTTGAGTCTCTGGGCAAGAGCTGCTCATGACTAGATAGGACAGCTCTGGCCTGTCTCGCAACTCTAGATTAAAGCTGCTCATGACTAGATAGGATATGTCCGTCTCTCGTCTTTAGGTCAAAGCCGCTCGTGACTGGATAGGATAACTCCAGTGTGGCTAGAGTCTCTGGGCTAGAACTGCTCATGACTCGGTAGGACAGCTCCAGTGTGTCTTGAGTCTCTGGGCAAGAGTTGCTCATGACTCTATAGAACAGTGCTACTCTGCACTTGTCTCTAGTTTCAAGCTGCTCATGACTAGATAGGATATCTCTAGTCTGTCTCGAGACTAGAGATGTTCTGACAAGATAGGAAAGCTCTCGTTTTATTGTCTCTACGTTAATGCTGCTCATGATTAGATAGGATACACCCATTGTATCTCGAGTCTCTGGTCAAGAGCTGTTCATGACTAAATAGGACAGCCCTGGCCTGTCTCGCATCTTTAGATTAAAGCTGCTCATGACTAGATAGGATATCTGAAGTCTGTCTCTCGTCTTTAGGTCAAAGCTGCTCGTGACTGGATAGGATAACTCCAGTGTGGCTAGAGTTTCTGGGCTAGAACTGCTCATGACTAGGTAGGACAGCTCCAATGTGTCTTGAGTCTCTGGGCAAGAGTTGCTCATGACTCTATAGAACAGCGCTACTCTGTCTCTTGTCTCTAAATTAAAGCTGTTCATGACTAGATAGGATATCTCTAGTCTGTCTCTAGACTAAAGCTGCTCATGACTAGATAGGATACATCTAGTCCGTCTCTAGACTAGAGATGTTATGACTAGATAGGAAAGCTCTCGTTTTCTTGTCTCCAAGTTAATGCTGCTCATGACTAGATAGGATACACCCATTGTATCTCGAGTCTCTGGGCAAAAGCTGCTCATGACTAGATAGGACAGCTCCAGTGTGTCTTGAGTCTCTGGGCAAGAGTTGCTCATGACTCTATAGAACAGCGCTACTCTGTCTCTTGTCTCTAGATTAAAGCTGCTCATGACTACATAGGAAATCTCTAGTCTGTCTCTAGACTAGAGATGTTCTGACTAGATAGGAAAGCTCTCGTTTTATTGTCTCTACGTTAATGCTGCTCATGACTAGATAGGATACACCCATTGTATCTCGAGTCTCTGGGCAAAAGCTGCTCATGACTAGATAGGACAGCTCTGGCCTGTCTCGCATCTCTAGATTAAAGCTGCTCATGACTAGATAGGATATCTGAAGTCTGTCTCTCGTCTTTAGGTCAAAGCCGCCCGTGACTGGATAGGATAACTCCAGTGTGGCTGGAGTCTCTGGGCTAGAAATGCTCATGACTAGGTAGGACAGCTCCAGTGTGTCTTGAGTCTCTGGGCAAGAGTTGCTCATGACTCTATAGAATAGCGCTACTCTGTCTCTTGTCTCTAGATTAAAGCCGCTCATGACTAGATAGGATATCTCTAGTCTGTCTCTAGACTAAAGCTGCTCATGACTAGATAGGAAATCTCTAGTCTGTCTCTAGACTAGAGATGTTCTGACTAGATAGGAAAGCTCTCGTTTTATTGTCTCTACGTTAATGCTGCTCATGACTAAATAGGATACACCCATTGTATCTCGAGTCTCTGGGCAAGAGCTACTCATGACTAGATAGAACAGCTCTGGCCTGTCTCGCATCACTAGATTAAATCTGCTCATGACTAGATAGGATATCTGAAGTCTGTCTCTCGTCTTTAGGTCAAAGCCGCTAGTGACTGGATAGGCTAACTCCAGTGTGGCTAGAGTCTCTGGGCTAGAACTGCTCATGACTAGGTAGGACAGCTCCAGTGTGTCTTGAGTCTCTGGGCAAGAGTTGCTCATGACTCTATAGAACAGCGCTACTATGTCTCTTGTCTCTAGATTCAAGCTGCTCATGACTAGATAGGATATCTCTAGTCTGTCTCTAGACTAGAGATGTTCTGACTAGATAGGAAACCTCTCGTTTTATTGTCTCTACGTTAATGCTGCTCATGACTAGATAGGATACACCCATTGTATCTCGAGTCTCTGGGCAAAAGCTGCTCATGACTAAATAGGACAGCTCTGGCCTGTCTCGCATCTCTAGATTAAAGCTGCTCATGACTAGATAGGATATCTCGAGTCCGTCTCTCGTCTTTAGGTCAAAGCCGCTCGTGACTGGATAGGATAACTCCAGTGTGTCTTGAGTCTCTGGGCTAGAACTGCTCATGACTAGATAGGACAGCTCCAGTGTGTCTTGAGTCTCTGGGCAAGAGTTGCTCATGACTCTATAGAACAGCGCTACTATGTCTCTTGTCTCTAGATTCAAGCTGCTCATGACTAGATAGGATATCTCTAGTCTGTCTCTAGACTAGAGATGTTCTGACTAGATAGGAAACCTCTCGTTTTATTGTCTTTACGTTAATGCTGCTCATGACTAGATAGGATACACCCATTGTATCTCGAGTCTCTGGGCAAAAGCTGCTCATGACTAAATAGGACAGCTCTGGCCTGTCTCGCATCTCTAGATTAAAGCTGCTCATGACTAGATAGGATATCTCGAGTCCGTCTCTCGTCTTTAGGTCAAAGCCGCTCGTGACTGGATAGGATAACTCCAGTGTGTCTTGAGTCTCTGGGCTAGAACTGCTCATGACTAGATAGGACAGCTCCAGTGTGTCTTGAGTCTCTGGGCAAGAGTTGCTCATGACTCTATAGAACAGCGCTAATCCGTCTCTTGTCCCTAGATTAAAGCTGCTCATGACTAGATAGGATATCTCTAGTCCGTCCCTAGACTGAAGCTGCTCATGACTAGGTAGGAAATCTCTAGTCTGTCTCTAGACTAGAGATGTTCTGACTAGATAGGAAAGCTCTCGTTTTATGGTCTCTACGTTA
Organism: Nerophis lumbriciformis; assembly: GCF_033978685.3. Lineage (NCBI taxonomy): Eukaryota > Metazoa > Chordata > Actinopteri > Syngnathiformes > Syngnathidae > Nerophis > Nerophis lumbriciformis. The sequence goes on along the minus strand of NC_084572.2, from coordinate 5,186,813 downwards.
ATGCTGCTCATGACTAGATAGGATACACCCATTGTATCTCGAGTCTCTGGGCAAAAGCTGCTCATGACAAAATAGGACAGCTCTGGCCTGTCTCGCATCGCTAGATTAAAGCTACTCATGACTAGATAGGATATCTCGAGTCCGTCTCTCGTCTTTAGGTCAAAGCCGCTCGTGACTGGATAGGATAACGCCAGTGTGGTTAGAGTCTCTGGGCTAGAACTGCTCATGACTAGGTAGGACAGCTCCAGTGTGTCTTGAGTCTCTGGGCAAGAGTTGCTCATGACTCTATAGTACAGTGCTACTCTGTCTCTTGTCTCTAGATTAAAGATGTTCATGACTAGATAGGATATCTCTAGTCTGTCTCTAGACTAAAGCTGCTCATGACTAGATAGGATATATCTAGTCTGTCTCTAGACTAGAGATGTTATGACTAGATAGGAAAGCCCTCGTTTTCTTGTCTCCAAGTTAATGCTGCTCATGACTAGATAGGATACACCCATTGTATCTCGAGTCTCTGGGCAAAAGCTGCTCATGACTAGGTAGGACAGCTCTGGCCTGTCTCGCATCTCTGGATTAAAGCTGCTCATGACTAGATAGGATATCTGAAGTCTGTCTCTCGTCTTTAGGTCAAACGCCCTCATGACTGGATAGGATAACTCCAGTGTGTCTGGAGTCTCTGGGCTAGAACTGCTCATGACTAGGTAGGACAGCTCCAGTGTGTCTTGAGTCTCTGGGCAAAATTTGCTCATGACTCTATAGCACAGCGCTAGTCCGTCTCTTGTCTCTAGATTAAAGTTACTCATGGCGAGATAGGATATCTCTAGTCTGTCTCTAGACTAAAGCTGCTCATGACTAGATAGGATATCTCTAGTCTGTCTCTAGACTAGAGATGTGCTGACTACATAGGAAAGCTCTCGTTTTCTTGTCTCCAAGTTAATGCTGCTCATGACTAGATAGGACACACCCATTGTATCTCGAGTCTCTGGTCAAGAGCTGTTCATGACTAAATAGGACAGCCCTGGCCTGTCTCGCATCTTTAGATTAAAGCTGCTCATGACTAGATAGGATATCTGAAGTCTGTCTCTCGTCTTTAGGTCAAAGCTGCTCGTGACTGGATAGGATAACTCCAGTGTGGCTAGAGTTTCTGGGCTAGAACTGCTCATGACTAGGTAGGACAGCTCCAATGTGTCTTGAGTCTCTGGGCAAGAGTTGCTCATGACTCTATAGAATAGCGCTACTCTGTCTCTTGTCTCTAGATTAAAGCTGTTCATGACTAGATAGGATATCTCCAGTCCGTCTCTAGACTAAAGCTGCTCATGACTAGATAGGATATCTCTAGTCTGTCTCTAGACTAGAGATGTTCTGACTAGATAGGAAAGCTCTCGTTTTATTGTCTCTACGTTAATGCTGCTCATGACTAGATAGGATACACCCATTGTATCTCGAGTCTCTGGGCAAGGGCTGCTCATGACTAAATAGGACTGCTCCGGCCTGTCTCCCATCTCTAGATTAAAGCTGCTCATGACTAGATAGGATATCTGAAGTCTGTCTCTCGTCTTTAGGTCAAAGCTGCTTGTGACTGGATAGGATAACTCCAGTGTGGCTAGAGTCTCTGGGCTAAAACTGCTCATGACTAGGTAGGACAGCTCTGGCCTGTCTCCCATCTCTAGATTAAAGCTGCTCATGACTAGATAGGATATCTGAAGTCTGTCTCTCGTCTTTAGGTCAAAGCTGCTTGTGACTGGATAGGATAACTCCAGTGTGGCTAGGGTCTCTGGGCTAAAACTGCTCATGACTAGGTAGGACAGCTCCAGTGTGTTTTGAGTCTCTGGGCAAGAGTTGCTCATGACTCTATAGAACAGCGCTACTCTGTCTCTTGTCTCTAGATTAAAGCTGCTCATGACTAGATAGGATATCTCTAGTCTGTCTCTAGACTAAAGCTGCTCATGACTAGATAGGATATCTCTATTCTGTCTCTATACTAAATATGCTCATGACTAGATAGGATATCTTTAATCTGTCTCTAGACTAGAGATGTTCTGACTCGATAGAAAAGCTCTCGTTTTCTTGTCTCTACGTTAATGCTGCTCATGACTAGATAGGATACACCCATTGTATCTCGAGTCTCTGGGCAAGTGCTGTTCATGACTAGGTAGGACAGCTCTGGCCTGTCTCGCATCTCTAGATTAAAGCTGCTCATGACTAGATAGGATATCTGAAGTCTGTCTCTCGTCTTTAGGTCAAAGCTGCTCGTGACTGGATAGGATAACTCCAGTGTGGCTAGAGTCTCTGGGCTAGAACTGCTCATAACTAGGTAGGACAGCTCCAGTGTGTCTTGAGTCTCTGGGCAAGAGTTGCTCATGACTCTATAGAACAGCGCTACTCTATCTCTTGTCTCTAGATTAAAGCTGCTTATGACGAGATAGGATATCTCTAGTCTGTCTCTAGACTAAAGCTGCTCATGACTAGATAGGATATCTCTAGTCTGTCTCTAGACTAAAGCTGCTCATGACTAGATAGGAAATCTCTAGTCTGTCTCTAGACTGGAGATGTTCTGACTAGATAGGAAAGCTCTCGTTTTATTGTCTCTACGTTAATGCTGCTCATGACTAGATAGGATACACCCATTGTATCTCGAGTCTCTGGGCAAGAGCTGTTCATGACTAAATAGGACTGCTCTGGCCTGTCTCGCATCTCTAGATTAAAGCTGCTCATGACTAGATAGGATATCTGAAGTCTGTCTCTTGTCTTTAGGTCAAAGCTGCTCGTGACTGGATAGGATAACTCCAGTGTGGCTAGAGTCTCTGGGCTAGAACGGCTCATGACTAGGTAGTAGATTTGTCACGCATGGATAGGACAGGATAAGAAAGCACTTTATTGTGAAAAGTACCAGGAAGTACAGACACACACAATGTGCTTGACTATGAACGCAAGTACGATGTGTTCCTTCATGCATTATTCAAGGAACAAAAATAGGACGTCAGCTGCCATTTGCTGCCATTGTTGGACTCTCACCTTAGAATAAGTTGACTCAGCAGCACCGTTTACTTCCAGGGTTGTATCTTATCACCCTTTATTTTTTATTTTACAAATCCAAGGAGGGCAAACAGCGAGAGAGCGAGCAATCGTGGTCACGCTCAAATTGGCAGGTTTTAAAATTCCTGCCGCGTCCTTTAAAAGGGAGGAAGGGCAACCCCTCAATTGAAGCAAAAACCGTGGCATGGAAGTGTAAAGTCATCCGAGTGACACCTCCTAATGAGGAGGAAGATCTTTGCAAGGCCATTTAAAGAAAAATGAAACCTTCTCGGCAGATTCACTTTTCTGGGAACGAAACAAAAAAGAAGTCTCATTCCTCTCGTATTTGTTTAGTTTATTTGCCTTGGTTTTAGTCTACTGTCTCAGTTATCATGTGGCCAAATGTTTTGCCTTGGTTTTAGTCTATGGTCTCGGTTATTGTGTGACCAAATGTTTGCCTTGGTTTTAGTCTATGGTTTTGGTTATCGTGTGGCCATATCTTTTGCTTTGGTTTTAGTCTACCATCTCAGTTATCATGTGGCCAAATGTTTGCCTTGGTTTTAGTCGATGATCTCGGTTATCGTGTGGCCATATCGTTTGCTTTGGTGTTAGTCTATGGTCTTGGTTATTATGTGGCCAAATGTCGGGGTGTTAGTCTATGGTCTCGGTTATCATGTGGCCAAATGTTTTGCCTTGGTTTTAGTCTATGGTCTCGGTTATCATGTGGCCAAATGTTTTGCCTTGGTTTTAGTCTACGGTCTCAGTTATCAAGTGGCCAAATGTTTGCCTTGGTTTTAGTCGATGGTCTCGGTTATCGTATGGCCATATCTTTTGCTTTGGTGTTAGTCTATGGTCTTGGTTATTATGTGGCCAAATGTTTTGGTGTTAGTCTATGGTCTTGATTATCATGTGGCCAAATGTTTTGCCTTGGTTTTAGTCTCCTGTCTCGGTTATCATTTGGCCATATCGTTTGCCTTGGTTTTAGTCTGTAGCCTTGGTTATCATGTGGCCAAATTTTTTGTCCTGGTTTTAGTCTATGGTATCGCCTGTCGTGTGGCCAATTCTTTTGCCTGGGTTTTAGTCTATCATCTCAGATATCATGTGGCCAATTTTTTTTGCATTGGTTTTAGTCTATTGTCTCAGTTATCATGTGGCCAAATGTTTTCTCTTGGTTTTAGTCTACCATCTTGGCTATCGTGTGGCCAAATGTTTTGCCTGGAATTTAGTCTTCCATTTCGGTTATCATGTGGCCAAATGTTTTGTCTTGATTTTAGTCTATAGTCTTGATTATCGTGTGCCCAAATGTTTTGCCTTTGTTTTGATCTACCGTCTCGGTTATCATGTGGCCAAATGTTTTGCCTTGGTTTTAGTCTACCGTCTCGGTTGTCTAGTGGCCAAATGTTTGGCCTATAATTTAGTCTACCGTCTTGGTTATCATGTGGCCAAATGTTTTGCCTTGGTTTTAGTCTACCGTCTCGGTTATCATGTGGCCAAATGCTTGGCCTAGAATTTAGTCTACCGTCTCGGTTATCATGTGGCCAAATGTTTTGCCTTGGTTTTAGTGTACCGTCTTGGTTATCATGTGGCCAAATGTTTTGCCTTGGTTTCAGTCTATCGTCTCGGTTATCATGCGGCCAGACATTTTGCCTTGGTTATAATCTACCGTCTTGGTTATCGCGTGGCCAAATTTGTTGCCCTTGGTTTTACTCTATGGTCTCGGATATCGTGTGGCCAATTAGTTTGCCTGGGTTTTAGTCTATTGTCTCGGATATCATGTGACCAAATGTTTTGCCCTGGTTTTACTCTAAGGTCTCGGATATCGTGTGGCCAATTAGTTTGCCTGGGTTTTAGTCTATTGTCTCGGATATCATGTGACCAAATTTTTTGCCTTGGTTTTAGTCTACCGTCTCGGTTAACATGTGGCCAGACGTTTTGCCTTGGTTTTAGTCTACCGTCTTGGTTATCGTGTGGCTAAATTTGTTGCCCTGGTTTTACTCTATGGTCTCGGATATCGTGTGGCCAATTAGTTTGCCTGGGTTTTAATCTATGGTCTCGGCTATCGTGTGGCCAATTCTTTTGCCTGGGTTTTAATCTATGTTCTCAGCTATCATGTGGCCAAATGTTTGCCTTGGTTTTAGTCTACTATCTCAGTTATCAAGTGGCCAAATGTTTGCCTTGGTTTTAGTCGATGGTCTCGGTTATCGTGTGGCCATATCGTTTGCTTTGGTGTTAGTCTATAGTCTTGGTTATTATGTGGCCAAATGTCGGGGTGTTAGTCTATGGTCTCGGTTATCATGTGGCCAAATGTTTTGCCTTGGTTTTAGTCTATGGTCTTGGTTATCATGTGGCCAAATGTTTTGCTTTGGTTTTAGTCTATGGTCTCAGTTATCAAGTGGCCAAATGTTTGCCTTGGTTTTAGTCGATGGTCTCGGTTATCGTATGGCCTTATCTTTTGCTTTGGTGTTAGTCTATATTCTTGGTTATTATGTGGCCAAATGTCGGGGTGTTAGTCTATGGTCTCGGTTATCATGTGGCCAAATGTTTTGCCTTGGTTTTAGTCTATGGTCTCGGTTATCATGTGGCCATATCTTTTGCCTTGGTTTTAGTCTGTAGTCTCGGTTATCATGTGGCCCAATTTTTTGCCCTGGTTTTAGTCTATGTATCGGCTATTGTGTGGCCAATTATTTTGCCTATAATTTAGTCTACCGTCTCGGTTATCATGTGGCCACATTTTTTGCCTTGGTTTTAGTCTATCATCTTGGTTATCATGTGGCCAATTGTTTTGGTGTTAGTCTATGGTCTCGGTTATCATGTGGCCAAATGTTTTGCCTTGGTTTTAGTCTACCGTCTTGGTTATCATGTGGCCAAATGTTTTGCCTTGGTTTTAGTCTACCGTCTTGGTTATCATATGGCCAAATGTTTTGCCTTAGTTTTAGTCTACCGTCTCGGTTATCGTGTGGCCAAGTGTTTTGCCTAGAATTTAGTCTACCTTCTCGGTTATCATGTGGCCAAATTGGTTTTAGGTTTTAGTCTACCGTCTCGGTTATCATGTGTCCAAATGTTTTGCCTAGAATTTAGTCTACCGTCTCGGTTATGGTGTGGCCAAATGCTTTGTCTTGGTTTCAATCTATGGTCTCGGTTATCATGTGGCCAATTGTTTTGCCTTTGGTTTCATTTTATCGTCTCGGTTATCATGTGGCCAAATGTTTTGGTGTTAGTCTATGGCAGGGGTCGACAACCTTTACCAGTCAAAGAGCCATTTTGACCAGTTTCACAAATTAAAGAAAACAATGGGAGCCACAAAAATCTTTTGAAATTTAAAATGAAATAACACTGCGTACAAAGTTTTTCTTTTGCTTTGTGGTATGTATAAACCAAGGGTCTCAGACACACGGCCGTCACCTTAATATGAAAATTGAATGTTAGTGCGGCCCGCGGGTTTTATACGAATGGCGCTTGACAGCGTCATACTTGTCAACCCTCCCGATTTTCCGGCAGACTACGAAATTTCAGGGGAACTATTCTCTGGAACGTGCCGTGATGGTACAGCATTTAGCGCCCACAACAACCAGCGTGCCGGTCCAGCCACACGTGGTATGGAGCTTCTGCTTACTCACATAAGTGACAGCAAGGCATACTTGGTCAACAACCACACAGGTTACACCGACGGTGGCGGTATAAAAAACTTTTAACACTCTTACTAATAATGTGCCACACTGTGAACCCACATCAAACAAGAATGACAAACACATTTCGGGAGAACATCCGCACCGTAACAAAACATAAACACAACAGAACAAATACCCAGAATCCCATGCAGCCATAACTCTTCCGGGCTACATTATACACCCCCGCTACCAAACCCCGCCCACCTCAACCGACGCACAGAGGGCGGTGGGGGGGGTGGGGGGGTGGGGGGGTGGGGGGTGTTGTTGATGTGTGAGGGAGCAGGGTTGGGGTGGGGGCGGGGTTGGTAGTAGCAGGGGTGTATAATGTAGCCCGGAAGAGTCAGGGCTGCATGGGATTCTGGGTATTTGTTCTCTTGTGTTTATGTTGTGTTAAGGTGCAGATGTTCTCCCGAAATGTGTTTGTCATTCTTGTTTGGTTTTGGTTCAAAGTGTGGCGCATTATTAGTAAGAGTGTTAAAGTTGTTTTATATGGCCACCGTCAGTGTAACCTGTATGTGTGCAAGCAGAAGATGCATATAACAAGAGGCTGGGCTGGCACGCCGTTTATACAGATTGTAGATGGCGCCAAATGCTGTATCATCATGGTACGCCCTTGTTATTATTGTAAGGGTGAAAATCGGAAAATATTAGTTCTCTGCGAGAGGCACTGAAATCCGGAAGTCTCCCGGGAAAATCGGGGGGGTTGGCAAGTATGCAGCTGAGCCGCATCAAAGTGATCAAAGAGCCGCATGCGGCTCCGGAGCCGCGGGTTGCCGACCCCTGGTCTATGGTCTTGGTTATCATGTGGCCAAATGTTTTGCCTTAGTTTTAGTCTACCGTCTCGGTTATTATGTGGCCAAATGTTTTGTCTAGAATTTAGTCTACCGTCTCGGTTATGGTGTGGCCAAATGTTTTGTCTTGGTTTCATTCTATGGTCTCGGTTATCATGTGGCCAAATGTTTTGCCTAGAATTTAGTCTATGGTCTTTGTTATTGTGTGGCCAAACGTTTTGCCTTGGATTAGTCTACCGTCTCGGTTATCATGTGGCCAAATGTTTCGCCTTGGTTTCAGTCTATAGTCTCAGTTATCATATGGCCAAATGTTTTGGTGTTAGTCCATGGTCTCGATTATCATGTGGTCAAATGTTTTGGTGTTAGTCCATGGTCTCGGTTATAATGTGGCCAAACGTTTTGGTGTTAGTCCATGGTCTCGGTTATCATGTGGCCAAACGTTTTGGTGTTAGTCCATGGTCTCGGTTATCATGTGGCCAAACGTTTTGGTGTTAGTCCATAGTCTCGGTTATCATGTGGCCAAACGTTTTGGTGGTAGTCCATGGTCTGGGTTATCATGTGGTCAAACGTTTTGGTGTTAGTCCATGGTCTCGGATATCATGTGGCCAAACGTTTTGGTGGTAGTCCATGGTCTCGGTTATCATGTGGTCAAACGTTTTGGTGTGAGTCCATGGTCTCGGTTATCATGTGGCCAAACGTTTTGGTGGTAGTCCATGGTCTCGGTTATCATGTGGTCAAACGTTTTGGTGTTAGTCCATGGTCTCACGTTTTGGTGGTAGTCCATGGTCTCGGTTATCATGTGGCCAAACGTTTTGGTGGTAGTCCATGGTCTCGGTTATCATGTGGTCAAACGTTTTGGTGTTAGTCCATGGTCTCACGTTTTGGTGGTAGTCCATGGTCTCGGTTATCATGTGGCAAAACGTTTTGCCTTGGTTTTAGTCTACCGTCTCGGTTATCATGTGGCCAAACGTTTTGGTGTTAGTCCATGGTCTCGGTTATCATGTGGTCAAACGTTTTGGTGTTAGTCCATGGTCTCGGTTATCATGTGGCCAAATGTTTCGCCTTGAATTTAGTCTATAGCCTCAGTTATCATGTGGCCAAATGTTTTGGTGTTAGTCCATGGTCTCGGTTATCATGTGGCCAAATGTTTCGCCTTGAATTTAGTCTATAGCCTCAGTTATCATGTGGTCAAAAGTTTTGGTGTTAGTCCATGGTCTCGGTTATCATGTGGCCAGACGTTTTGGTGTTAGTCCATGGTCTCGGTTATCATGTGGCCAGACGTTTTGGTGTTAGTCCATGGTCTCGGTTATCATGTGGCCAAACGTTTTGGTGTTAGTCCATGGTCTCGGTTATCATGTGGCCAAACGTTTTGGTGTTAGTCCATGGTCTCGGTTATCATGTGGCCAAACGTTTTGGTGTTAGTCCATGGTCTCGGTTATCATGTGGCCAAACGTTTTGGTGTTAGTCCATGGTCTCGGTTATCATGTGGTCAAAAGTTTTGGTGTTAGTCCATGGTCTCGGTTATCATGTGGCCGAATGTTTCGCCGTGAATTTAGTCTATAGCCTCAGTTATCATGTGGCCAAATGTTTTGGTGTTAGTCCATGGTCTCGGTTATCATGTGGCCAAATGTTTCGCCTTGAATTTAGTCTATAGCCTCAGTTATCATGTGGTCAAAAGTTTTGGTGTTAGTCCATGGTCTCGGTTATCATGTGGCCAGACGTTTTGGTGTTAGTCCATGGTCTCGGTTATCATGTGGCCAGACGTTTTGGTGTTAGTCCATGGTCTCGGTTATCATGTGGCCAAACGTTTTGGTGTTAGTCCATGGTCTCGGTTATCATGTGGCCAAACGTTTTGGTGTTAGTCCATGGTCTCGGTTATCATGTGGCCAAACGTTTTGGTGTTAGTCCATGGTCTCGGTTATCATGTGGCCAAACGTTTTGGTGTTAGTCCATGGTCTCGGTTATCATGTGGCCAAACGTTTTGGTGTTAGTCCATGGTCTCGGTTATCATGATGGCCAAACGTTTTGCCTTAAATTTAGTCTACAGCCTTAGTTATCATGTGGCCAAACGTTTTGGTGTTAGTCCATGGTCTCGGTTATCATGATGGCCAAACGTTTTGCCTTAAATTTAGTCTACAGCCTCAGTTATCATGTGGCCAAACGTTTTGGTGTTAGTCCATGGTCTCGGTTATCATGTGGCCAAACGTTTTGGTGTTAGTCCATGGTCTCGGTTATCATGTGGTCAAAAGTTTTGGTGTTAGTCCATGGTCTCGGTTATCATGTGGCCGAATGTTTCGCCGTGAATTTAGTCTATAGCCTCAGTTATCATGTGACCAAATGTTTTGGTGTTAGTCCATGGTCTCGGTTATCATGTGGCCAAACGTTTTGGTGTTAGTCCATGGTCTCGGTTATCATGTGGTCAAACGTTTTGGTGTTAGTCCATGGTCTCGGTTATCATGTGGCCAAATGTTTCGCCTTGAATTTAGTCTTTAGCCTCAGTTATCATGTGGCCAAATGTTTTGGTGTTAGTCCATGGTCTCGGTTATCATGTGGCCAAATGTTTCGCCTTGAATTTAGTCTATAGCCTCAGTTATCATGTGGTCAAAAGTTTTGGTGTTAGTCCATGGTCTCGGTTATCATGTGGCCAGACGTTTTGGTGTTAGTCCATAGTCTCGGTTATCATGTGGCCAGACGTTTTGGTGTTAGTCCATGGTCTCGGTTATCATGTGGCCAAACGTTTTGGTGTTAGTCCATGGTCTCGGTTATCATGTGGCCAAACGTTTTGGTGTTAGTCCATGGTCTCGGTTATCATGTGGCCAAACGTTTTGGTGTTAGTCCATGGTCTCGGTTATCATGTGGCCAAACGTTTTGGTGTTAGTCCATGGTCTCGGTTATCATGTGGCCAAACGTTTTGGTGTTAGTCCATGGTCTCGGTTATCATGATGGCCAAACGTTTTGCCTTAAATTTAGTCTACAGCCTTAGTTATCATGTGGCCAAACGTTTTGGTGTTAGTCCATGGTCTCGGTTATCATGATGGCCAAACGTTTTGCCTTAAATTTAGTCTACAGCCTCAGTTATCATGTGGCCAAACGTTTTGGTGTTAGTCCATGGTCTCGGTTATCATGATGGCCAAACGTTTTGCCTTAAATTTAGTCTACAGCCTCAGTTATCATGTGGCCAAACGTTTTGGTGTTAGTCCATGGTCTCGGTTATCATGTGGCCAAACGTTTTGGTGTTAGTCCATGGTCTCGGTTACCATGTGGTCAAAAGTTTTGGTGTTAGTCCATGGTCTCGGTTATCATGTGGCCGAATGTTTCGCCGTGAATTTAGTCTATAGCCTCAGTTATCATGTGACCAAATGTTTTGGTGTTAGTCCATGGTCTCGGTTATCATGTGGCCAAACGTTTTGGTGTTAGTCCATGGTCTCGGTTATCATGTGGCCAAACGTTTTGGTGTTAGTCCATGGTCTCGGTTATCATGATGGCCAAACGTTTTGCCTTAAATTTAGTCTACAGCCTCAGTTATCATGTGGCCAAACGTTTTGGTGTTAGTCCATGGTCTCGGTTATCATGTGGCCAAACGTTTTGGTGTTAGTCCATGGTCTCGGTTATCATGTGGTCAAAAGTTTTGGTGTTAGTCCATGGTCTCGGTTATCATGTGGCCGAATGTTTCGCCGTGAATTTAGTCTATAGCCTCAGTTATCATGTGACCAAATGTTTTGGTGTTAGTCCATGGTCTCGGTTATCATGTGGCCAAACGTTTTGGTGTTAGTCCATGGTCTCGGTTATCATGTGGCCAAACGTTTTGGTGTTAGTCCATGGTCTCGGTTATCATGATGGCCAAACGTTTTGCCTTAAATTTAGTCTACAGCCTCAGTTATCATGTGGCCAAACGTTTTGGTGTTAGTCCATGGTCTCGGTTATCATGATGGCCAAACGTTTTGCCTTAAATTTAGTCTACAGCCTCAGTTATCATGTGGCCAAACGTTTTGGTGTTAGTCCATGGTCTCGGTTATCATGTGGCCAAACGTTTTGGTGTTAGTCCATGGTCTCGGTTATCATGTGGTCAAAAGTTTTGGTGTTAGTCCATGGTCTCGGTTATCATGTGGCCGAATGTTTCGCCGTGAATTTAGTCTATAGCCTCAGTTATCATGTGACCAAATGTTTTGGTGTTAGTCCATGGTCTCGGTTATCATGTGGCCAAACGTTTTGGTGTTAGTCCATGGTCTCGGTTATCATGTGGCCAAACGTTTTGGTGTTAGTCCATGGTCTCGGTTATCATGATGGCCAAACGTTTTGCCTTAAATTTAGTCTACAGCCTCCGTTATCATGTGGCCAAACGTTTTGGTGTTAGTCCATGGTCTCGGTTATCATGATGGCCAAACGTTTTGCCTTAAATTTAGTCTACAGCCTCAGTTATCATGTGGCCAAACGTTTTGGTGTTAGTCCATGGTCTCGGTTATCATGTGGCCAAACGTTTTGGTGTTAGTCCATGGTCTCGGTTATCATGTGGTCAAAAGTTTTGGTGTTAGTCCATGGTCTCGGTTATCATGTGGCCGAATGTTTCGCCGTGAATTTAGTCTATAGCCTCAGTTATCATGTGACCAAATGTTTTGGTGTTAGTCCATGGTCTCGGTTATCATGTGGCCAAACGTTTTGGTGTTAGTCCATGGTCTCGGTTATCATGTGGCCAAACGTTTTGGTGTTAGTCCATGGTCTCGGTTATCATGATGGCCAAACGTTTTGCCTTAAATTTAGTCTACAGCCTCAGTTATCATGTGGCCAAACGTTTTGGTGTTAGTCCATGGTCTCGGTTATCATGATGGCCAAACGTTTTGCCTTAAATTTAGTCTACAGCCTCAGTTATCATGTGGCCAAACGTTTTGGTGTTAGTCCATGGTCTCGGTTATCATGTGGCCAAACGTTTTGGTGTTAGTCCATGGTCTCGGTTATCATGTGGTCAAAAGTTTTGGTGTTAGTCCATGGTCTCGGTTATCATGTGGCCGAATGTTTCGCCGTGAATTTAGTCTATAGCCTCAGTTATCATGTGACCAAATGTTTTGGTGTTAGTCCATGGTCTCGGTTATCATGTGGCCAAACGTTTTGGTGTTAGTCCATGGTCTCGGTTATCATGTGGCAAAACATTTTGCCTTGGTTTTAGTCTCTCTGTTATCATGGGACCAAATGTATGTATGTATGTATATTTGTCACCATTACAGAGCATTTCTGTGTGCGTGTGTGTCCTGGTTGTATTTGGCTGCAGTAAGATGATTTTTTTTTTTTTTTTTTTACTTACATTTTTTTTAATTTTGTGACATTTATTTTTTTTCTATTTGTGACATTTGCGTCTGCCGTCGCACACCGGGACACGAGACAGATGCAGCGGCGTCGCGCATGGATGGCGGCAGGTGTCAAGTGCTCATGTTGAAACCAGCAGCGACCCCCCTCCCCACACACACACACACACACACACACACACCTTGAGATGAAGCATCAAATGACAATGCAGCGTTGTCAGTAAGCACTTTTGTGTCGCGGCAAGAAGAAACAAAAGCGCGAGGAGAAGCCGCAGGTGGCGGACTTGGACGGAGTATTTTTCACACGGGACTTCTACGACGTGATTACGTAAATAAACGAGGGAATTACGTCGCAAACAAAACGGCAGACAAATGGACAAAGCACTTCCAACACAAATGACAAACACTCTTTGTTTACTTCTCAGAAAACGAACAAATTGTAAAAAAATATTCACCCAACTGCAATTGTCCACCCTCCAATCCAACAGGGGGCAGTATGCAGAAAAGTGACATGACATACTTACGTGTACATGTGCTCAATTCAACCTACTTTCCTTCAAAAAATATCTCTGTTATTGGTGTTTCTCCTTCTTGATTATCAACAAAACACTCAGAAGTCATGTAGCGTTTAGCATTTGCGGCTAGCTTAGTTATTGACTCTGTTAGCAAACTAATTTTCTCGAGGTATTGTTGGTAAACTTGAGTGTTCAAGTGGAATCATTGTTTTTGTTTGAGTTTTTTCTACTTATAACTTAAGTAAAAAAATAACAAACATTTTGTTGCACCTTGTTAGCACGCCACACAAAATGGCCGCCAAAAATGAACTGTTTGAGTGAAAATTAATTTAAAAACTATTAATAATCAGTATGATCAGTATTATCAGTATTGTTTTAGCTGCCCATAATTATAATATTATTAAAGCTAATAAACTCTGAAATCTGTATTCACTCACCTAGCATTTTTGGTTACCAGTTTAGCAACGTTTTCTTCTTTAGTTCTTCAGAAGATGTCAGGTTCAAACACTGATGATATTTATTAAACAGACAAGAAGCAAGGAATCATGCAGAGACAGAGTTCAATTTGGCTCAATTGAGGAGAGATTATAGCATAATATTGTGTGAGTCCAGTCCATAGTGGATCTAACATAATAGTGAGAGTCCAGTCCATAGTGGATCTAACATAATAGTGAGAGTCCAGTCCATAGTGGATCTAACATAATAGTGAGAGTCCAGTCCATAGTGGATCTAACATAATAGTGTGAGAGTCCAGTCCATAGTGGATCTAGCATAATATTGTGAGAGTCCAGTCCATAGTGGATCTAGCATAATATTGTGAGAGTCCAGTCCATAGTGGATCTAGCATAATATTGTGAGAGTCTAGTTCATAGTGGATCTAGCATAATATTGTGAGAGTCCAGTCCATAGTGGATCTAACATAATATTGTGAGAGTCCAGTCCATAGTGGATCTAGCATAATAGTGTGAGAGTCCAGTCCATAGTGGATCTAACATAATAGTGAGAGTCCAGTCCATAGTGGATCTAACATAATAAAGTGAGAGTCCAGTCCATAGTGGATCTAGCATAATATTGTGAGAGTCCAGTTCATAGTGGATCTAGCATAATATTGTGAGAGAGTCCAGTCCATAGTGGATCTAGCATAATATTGTAAGAGTCCAGTCCATAGTGGATCTAGCATAATATTGTGAGAGTCTAGTCCATAGTGGATCTAACATAATAGTGTGAGAGTCCAGTCCATAGTGGATCTAACATAATAGTGAGAGTCCAGTCCATAGTGGATCTAACATAATAGTGAGAGTCCAGTCCATAGTGAATCTAACATAATAGTGAGAGTCCAGTCCATAGTGGATCTAACATAATAGTGAGAGTCCAGTCCATAGTGGATCTAACATAATAGTGTGAGAGTCCAGTCCATAGTGGATCTAACATAATAGTGAGAGTCCAGTCCATAGTGGATCTAGCATAATATTGTGAGAGTCCAGTCCATAGTGGATCTAGCATAATATTGTGAGAGTCCAGTCAATAGTGGATCTAACATAATAGTGAGAGTCCAGTCCATAGTGGATCTTACATAATAGTGAGAGTCCAGTCCATAGTGGATCTAACATAATAGTGAGAGTCCAGTCCATAATGGATCTAAAATCATAGTGAGAGTAAAGTCCGTAGTGGATCTAACATAATATTGTGAGAGTCCAGTCCATAGTGGATCTAGCATAATATTGTGAGAGTCCAGTCCATAGTGGATCTAACATAATAGTGAGAGTCCAGTCCATAGTGGATCTAACATAATAGTGTGAGAGTCCAGTCCATAGTGGATCTAACATAATAGTGAGAGTCCAGTCCATAGTGGATCTAACATAATATTTTGAGAGTCCAGTCCATAGTGGATCTAACATAATAATGTGAGAGTCCAGTCCATAGTGGATCTAACATAACAGTGAGAGTCCAGTCCATAGTGGATCCAACATAATAGTGTGAGAGTCCAGTCCATAGTGGATCTAACATAACAGTGAGAGTCCAGTCCAACGTTTTCTTCTTTAGTTCTTCAGAAGATGTCAGGTTCAAACACTGATGATATTTATTAAACAGACAAGAAGCAAGGAATCATGCAGAGACAGAGTTCAATTTGGCTCAATTGAGGAGAGATTATAGCATAATATTGTGTGAGTCCAGTCCATAGTGGATCTAACATAATAGTGAGAGTCCAGTCCATAGTGGATCTAACATAATAGTGAGAGTCCAGTCCATAGTGGATCTAACATAATAGTGAGAGTCCAGTCCATAGTGGATCTAACATAATAGTGTGAGAGTCCAGTCCATAGTGGATCTAGCATAATATTGTGAGAGTCCAGTCCATAGTGGATCTAGCATAATATTGTGAGAGTCCAGTCCATAGTGGATCTAGCATAATATTGTGAGAGTCTAGTTCATAGTGGATCTAGCATAATATTGTGAGAGTCCAGTCCATAGTGGATCTAACATAATATTGTGAGAGTCCAGTCCATAGTGGATCTAGCATAATAGTGTGAGAGTCCAGTCCATAGTGGATCTAACATAATAGTGAGAGTCCAGTCCATAGTGGATCTAACATAATAAAGTGAGAGTCCAGTCCATAGTGGATCTAGCATAATATTGTGAGAGTCCAGTTCATAGTGGATCTAGCATAATATTGTGAGAGAGTCCAGTCCATAGTGGATCTAGCATAATATTGTAAGAGTCCAGTCCATAGTGGATCTAGCATAATATTGTGAGAGTCTAGTCCATAGTGGATCTAACATAATAGTGTGAGAGTCCAGTCCATAGTGGATCTAACATAATAGTGAGAGTCCAGTCCATAGTGGATCTAACATAATAGTGAGAGTCCAGTCCATAGTGAATCTAACATAATAGTGAGAGTCCAGTCCATAGTGGATCTAACATAATAGTGAGAGTCCAGTCCATATTGGATCTAACATAATAGTGTGAGAGTCCAGTCCATAGTGGATCTAACATAATAGTGAGAGTCCAGTCCATAGTGGATCTAGCATAATATTGTGAGAGTCCAGTCCATAGTGGATCTAGCATAATATTGTGAGAGTCCAGTCAATAGTGGACCTAACATAATAGTGAGAGTCCAGTCCATAGTGGATCTTACATAATAGTGAGAGTCCAGTCCATAGTGGATCTAACATAATAGTGAGAGTCCAGTCCATAATGGATCTAAAATCATAGTGAGAGTAAAGTCCGTAGTGGATCTAACATAATATTGTGAGAGTCCAGTCCATAGTGGATCTAGCATAATATTGTGAGAGTCCAGTCCATAGTGGATCTAACATAATAGTGAGAGTCCAGTCCATAGTGGATCTAACATAATAGTGTGAGAGTCCAGTCCATAGTGGATCTAACATAATAGTGAGAGTCCAGTCCATAGTGGATCTAACATAATATTTTGAGAGTCCAGTCCATAGTGGATCTAACATAATAGTGTGAGAGTCCAGTCCATAGTGGATCTAACATAACAGTGAGAGTCCAGTCCATAGTGGATCCAACATAATAGTGTGAGAGTCCAGTCCATAGTGGATCTAACATAACAGTGAGAGTCCAGTCCATAGTGGATCTAGCATAATAGTGAGAGTCCAGTCCATAGTGGATCTAACATAATATTGTTAGAGTCCAGTCCATAGTGGATCTAACATATTATTAAGAGAGTCTAGTCCATAGTGGATCTAACATAATATTGTGAGAGTCCAGTCCATAGTGGATATAACATAATAGTGAGAGTCCAGTCCATAGTGGATATAACATAATAGTGAGAGTCCAGTCCATAGTGGATCTAACATAATAGTGAGAGTCCAGTCCATAGTGGATCTAACATAATAGTGTGAGAGTCCAGTCCATAGTGGATCTAACATAATAGTGAGAGTCCAGTCCATAGTGGATCTAACATAATATTTTGAGAGTCCAGTCCATAGTGGATCTAACATAATAGTGTGAGAGTCCAGTCCATAGTGGATCTAACATAACAGTGAGAGTCCAGTCCATAGTGGATCCAACATAATAGTGTGAGAGTCCAGTCCATAGTGGATCTAACATAACAGTGAGAGTCCAGTCCATAGTGGATCTAACATAATAGTGAGAGTCCAGTCCATAGTGGATCTAACATAATATTGTTAGAGTCCAGTCCATAGTGGATCTAACATATTATTAAGAGAGTCTAGTCCATAGTGGATCTAACATAATATTGTGAGAGTCCAGTCCATAGTGGATCTAACATAATAGTGAGAGTCCAGTCCATAGTGGATCTAACATAATATTGTGAGAGTCCAGTCCATAGTGGATCTAACATAATAGTGAGAGTCCAGTCCATAGTGGATCTAACATAATAGTGTGAGAGCCCAGTCCATAGTGGATATAACATAATAGTGAGAGTCCAGTCCATAGTGGATATAACATAATAGTGAGAGTCCAGTCCATAGTGGATCTAACATAATATTGTTAGAGTCCAGTCCATAGTGGATCTAACATATTATTAAGAGAGTCTAGTCCATAGTGGATCTAACATAATATTGTGAGAGTCCAGTCCATAGTGGATCTAACATAATAGTGAGAGTCCAGTCCATAGTGGATATAACATAATAGTGAGAGTCCAGTCCATAGTGGATCTAACATAATAGTGAGAGTCCAGTCCATAGTGGATCTAACATAATAGTAAGAGTCCAGTCCATAGTGGATCCAACATAATAGTGAGAGTCCAGTCCATAGTGGATCTAACATAATAGTGAGAGTCCAGTCCATAGTGGATCTAACATAATAGTGAGAGTACAGTCCATAGTGGATCTAACATAGTAGTGAGAGTCCAGTCCATAGTGGATCTAACATAATAGTGTGAGTACAGTCCATAGTGGATCTAACATGATAGTGAGAGTCCAGTCCATTGTGGATCTAACATAATAGTGAGAGTCCAGTCCATAGTGGATCTAACATAATAGTGTGAGAGTCCAGTCCATAGTGGATCTAACATAATAGTGAGAGTCCAGTCCATAGTGGATCTAACATAATATTTTGAGAGTCCAGTCCATAGTGGATCTAACATAATAGTGTGAGAGTCCAGTCCATAGTGGATCTAACATAACAGTGAGAGTCCAGTCCATAGTGGATCCAACATAATAGTGTGAGAGTCCAGTCCATAGTGGATCTAACATAACAGTGAGAGTCCAGTCCATAGTGGATCTAACATAATAGTGAGAGTCCAGTCCATAGTGGATCTAACATAATATTGTTAGAGTCCAGTCCATAGTGGATCTAACATATTATTAAGAGAGTCTAGTCCATAGTGGATCTAACATAATATTGTGAGAGTCCAGTCCATAGTGGATATAACATAATAGTGAGAGTCCAGTCCATAGTGGATATAACATAATAGTGAGAGTCCAGTCCATAGTGGATCTAACATAATAGTGAGAGTCCAGTCCATAGTGGATCTAACATAATAGTGTGAGAGTCCAGTCCATAGTGGATCTAACATAATAGTGAGAGTCCAGTCCATAGTGGATCTAACATAATATTTTGAGAGTCCAGTCCATAGTGGATCTAACATAATAGTGTGAGAGTCCAGTCCATAGTGGATCTAACATAACAGTGAGAGTCCAGTCCATAGTGGATCCAACATAATAGTGTGAGAGTCCAGTCCATAGTGGATCTAACATAACAGTGAGAGTCCAGTCCATAGTGGATCTAACATAATAGTGAGAGTCCAGTCCATAGTGGATCTAACATAATATTGTTAGAGTCCAGTCCATAGTGGATCTAACATATTATTAAGAGAGTCTAGTCCATAGTGGATCTAACATAATATTGTGAGAGTCCAGTCCATAGTGGATCTAACATAATAGTGAGAGTCCAGTCCATAGTGGATCTAACATAATATTGTGAGAGTCCAGTCCATAGTGGATCTAACATAATAGTGAGAGTCCAGTCCATAGTGGATCTAACATAATAGTGTGAGAGCCCAGTCCATAGTGGATATAACATAATAGTGAGAGTCCAGTCCATAGTGGATATAACATAATAGTGAGAGTCCAGTCCATAGTGGATCTAACATAATATTGTTAGAGTCCAGTCCATAGTGGATCTAACATATTATTAAGAGAGTCTAGTCCATAGTGGATCTAACATAATATTGTGAGAGTCCAGTCCATAGTGGATCTAACATAATAGTGAGAGTCCAGTCCATAGTGGATATAACATAATAGTGAGAGTCCAGTCCATAGTGGATCTAACATAATAGTGAGAGTCCAGTCCATAGTGGATCTAACATAATAGTAAGAGTCCAGTCCATAGTGGATCCAACATAATAGTGAGAGTCCAGTCCATAGTGGATCTAACATAATAGTGAGAGTCCAGTCCATAGTGGATCTAACATAATAGTGAGAGTACAGTCCATAGTGGATCTAACATAGTAGTGAGAGTCCAGTCCATAGTGGATCTAACATAATAGTGTGAGTACAGTCCATAGTGGATCTAACATGATAGTGAGAGTCCAGTCCATTGTGGATCTAACATAATAGTGAGAGTCCAGTCCATAGTGGATCTAACATAATATTGTAAAAGTCCAGTCCATAGTGGATCTAACATAATAGTGTGAGAGTCCAGTCCACAGGGGATCTAACATAATAGTGAGAGTCCAGTCCATAGTGGATCTAACATAATAGTGAGAGTCCAGTCCATAGTGGATCCAACATAATAGTGTGAGAGTCCAGTCCATAGTGGATCTAACATAATAGTGAGAGTCCAGTCCAAAGTGGGGCCAGCAAGAGACCATCCCGAGCGGAGACAGGTCAGCAGCGCAGAGACGTCCCTAACCGATGCACAGACGAGTACCTTGATGGGAGGTGAGGGGAGCAGTGAGCAGCAGCGGTGGTCTCGCCCGGGAATAATTTTCGGTGATTTAACCCCCAATTCCAACCCTTGATGCTGAGTGCCAAGCAGGGGAGGTAATGGCTCCCATTTTTCATAGTTTTTAGTATGACTCGGCCGGGGGTTCGAACCCAGGGCGTACACTCTAAACCACTAAGCCACTGAGTCGGTGGTTATATATTAGCTGTGCATCACCACACGCTGAAATTGAAGACGTCCTCGGCCGCCGGCCACGTGCTCCTCGGCTTTGGCGATGAATTAATGACGGCGACTCACTGCTGGGGTCAATTTGAAGTCAAGAGGAAGCTGCTATTAAAGTCCGCGCTTATCTGGAAACAATTTACAGCCGCAGCGCGGGAGAAAGGTCAGCGGGCTGGTGATGATGATGATGATGATGATGATGATAATGATATTGTACAATACATCATCAGCTTTTTCATTTGTTTATTTTCTGTAAAAAAAAAAAAAAAAAAAAAATATTTGAAGGGCTGTCACATTTTAATGCCTCCTTTAAAATGTCATCAATGACAATCACAGACGAACATTTTCCGGAAAGACTTTGTGTTTTTTAAAATGCTTTTTTTTCTTTTTTTCTTCCCATGACCGCTCATTATGTAAATGTACATCACTGAAGGCAGGGACATCTTCCTCTTTAAAATCATGCCCCCCCCCCAGGTAGAACATGCCTTGAAGGCAGTAAAGGGATTCATACGGCCCCGATACAGTGTGGATCACCCTTGCAATGCGGTCTGCTGAAAATGATGGAAAGCGTCACTCTCCATAGCAGCTGACGCTGTGGTCAAAGTTGGAATTGTCACAAAACACCTTTTTAGATATTTAACACTCTACCGGCATCTGTTGGCTGAATTGGATAGTGTCCCGTTTCATGTGTCAGGTAAACCGCGACAAGTGGGGTCCTATGAATCACCTTCCCAATGTATTTTCCCCCCATTGAGAAATAATCCAAGTCCAATTATTCTATTCATGACACCCAAAAATATAAACACAAAACACCTTTTTAGATCTTTAACACTGTACAGCTAAAGTGGATAGTGTCTCGTTTCATGTGTCAGGTAAACCGGGGCCCTACGAATCACCTTCCCAATGTATTTTCCCCCCATTGAGAAATAATCCAAAAACAATTATTCTGTTCATGACACCCACAAATATAGTGTTATTACAGTGTGTTGACGTGTGTTAACACACTGTAATAACAGGGTAAATACACATTAACAGTGTATTAACAGTGTAATTACACTGTTTATACGCTGTGTTAACACACTTAAACACATGTTAACACAGCGTAATAACAGTGTAATTACACTGTTAATACAGTGTAATAACAGTGTATTAACAGTGTAATTACACTGTTAATCAACTGTTGTGTATTAACGTGTAATAACAGTGTATTGACAGTGTAATTACACTGTTAATATGCTGTGTTAACACAGGTCAACACAGTGTAATAACAGTGTAAATACACATTAACAGTGGCTTAACAGAGTACTTACACTGTTATTACACTGTGTTAACACACGTTAATACACGTTAACACACGTTAACACAGTGTAATAACAGTGTAATTACACTGTTAATACACAGTGTAATAACAATGTAATTACACTGGTAATGCACAGTGTAATAACAGTGTATTGACAGTGTAATTACACTGTTAATACACTGTTATGTGTGTTAACGTGTAATAACAGTGTATTAACAGTGTAATGACACTGTTAATAAGCTGTGTTAACACACGTTAACACAGTGTAATAACAGCGTAATTACACTGTTAATACACAGTGTAATAACAGTGTAATTACACTGGTGATGCATAGTGTAATAACAGTGTAATTACACTGTTAATACACTGTTATGTGTGTTAACATGTAATAACAGTGTATTAACAGTGTAATGACACTGTTAATAAGCTGTGTTAACACACGTTAACACACGTTAACACAGTGTAATAACAGCGTAATTACACTGTTAATACACTGTTATGTGTATTAACGTGTAATAACGTGTATTAACAGTGTAATTACACTGTTAAGCCACTGTTATAACCTGTATTAATGTGTATTTTCACTGTTTTTACACTGTTAACACACGTTAACACACGGTAACACAGTGTAATAACAGTGTAATTACACTGTTTATACACAGTGTAATAACAGTATAATTACACTTGTAATGCACAGTGTAATAACAATGTATTAACAGTGTAATGACACTGGTAATGCACAGTGTAACAACAGTGTATTAACAGTGTAATTACACTGTTAATACACTGTTGTGTATTAACATGTAATAACAGTGTATTAACAGTGTAATTGCACTGTTAATACGCTGTGTTAACACACGTTATTACAGTGTAATAACAGTGTGCTTACACTGTTAATACACTGTGTAATAAGAGTGTATTAACAGTGTAATTACACTGTTAATATGCTGTGTTAACACACGTTAATACAGTGTAATAACAGTGTAAATACGCATTAACAGTGGCTTAACAGAGTAATTACGCAGTTAATACACTGTTAATACACGTGTATTAACGTTTAATAACAGTGTAGCAATGTAATAAAGTAATGTAATAAAATGTGACAATGTAATATTGAAATAACTATATAATTAGAATACATTTTCATTACAAACATCGGTATCAGCCAATATTTAAGGGTATGGTATCAGGAGCGGGGGCAAATCGGTACACTTCTACTTC
Source organism: Nerophis lumbriciformis (assembly GCF_033978685.3). NCBI lineage: Eukaryota > Metazoa > Chordata > Actinopteri > Syngnathiformes > Syngnathidae > Nerophis > Nerophis lumbriciformis. The sequence continues at coordinate 5,163,908 of NC_084572.2, read as the reverse complement.
GTCACATTAATTGTACGACAAACGAAAATCGTCGCAAAATAGTGGCGAGCATACTCCGTATTAAGAAAAAAAGGAGTCACATGAAGATTGTGTGACACACCTGGTGTATTCTTCCACAGGTGCATGTTTATCACCACTGCGTGTATCGCAGCAAGTATCCTTTAGTGAGAACTTTGCCAAAAGTGTGGCCATTGTGTTGTTTATTTCCACGCCCTTCTTTTCATGACCCCTTTTACCGCCTCGCTCTTCCTTTTCACAATAATTATCTCCCTCCTCATTCTGTCCGTCCTCCCTCCTCATCTTTCCCCTCACGTCCGCCTTATTGTCTTCCTTCTTTCGGGGCTCCCATTAAAAGTTTTCTCTCCTCTCCGTGTTGTTTGTTTGTCTCTGGAGTTGTTCCTCTTTTCGCCCCATGCTGTTGTGTGTCCTTTCTTGGGCTTGTTTCTCTCACGCTGTGAAGACTCTCTGCAGCGTGTCTTGTGATGGTGGGTGTCAGCGTATCGTGAAAAGGGCAACCAAGCTGGTTGTAGCTGGCACTGTATTTTTCTGATTGTTCATACAGAATTGCAAGTATTTACGTTATACAGTCGGTGGAACCTCCATTTACGAACCTAATGGGTCCTTCAACATGGTTCGCCAACCGGAAAGTTTGTATAGTGAAGCAGGGTTCCCCATAAGAGTCCATGTAAACATGAATAATTGGTTCTCGTCTCGACAAAAGTCCCTCATTTTAGTAAAAAACTGCACACTCTGAAGAGACTAATGTGTAAATACATAAACTGTATATATATATATATATATATATATATATATATATATATGTATGTGTGGGAAAAAAATCACAAGACTACTTCATCTCTACAGGCCTGTTTCATGAGGGGTTCCCTCAATCATCAGGAGATTTTAATGGGAGCATTCACATACCATGGTTTATATAGGGCACAGAGTGGGTGGGTACAGGCTGGCGTAGGGCGTAATTGTATCCGCTTTCATCAAGGGCTGAAAGCGGATACAATTTCACCCTCACCTATGAACCCACGCCAGGAAACCAGCCAAAAAAAGAACAGAGCACGAAACGACATCATCTGGTACAACCCCCCCATACAGCAAAAACGTCTCAACTAACATTGGACACAAATTCCTCAATCTGATTGACAAACACTTTCCCAAAGACAACACCCTAAGAAAAGTATTCAACAAGAACAACATTAAATTGAGCTACAGCTGCATGAACAATATACGACAAATCATCTCAAACCACAACAAGACAATTGCAAATGAGCCGTCGGCCCCCAGACAGAGCGACTCCAAAACCAACAAAGGCTGTAACTGTCGAAAGAAACCTGATTGCCCTCTCAACGGGGGGTGCTTACAAACATCAGTTGTCTACCAATCTAAGGTAATACGCAAGGACATTAACACATCCGACACATATGTAGGATTAACCGAGGGAGAATTCAAAACCAGATGGAACAATCACAAGGCTTCTTTCAGGAACAAAAACCTGCGAAATACCACAGAACTCAGCAAACACATTTGGGACCTCAAAGACAATAATGTTGAATATTCAATAACATGGCAAATTCTTGCATCCAGCACACCTTACAATAGTGGTAATAAAAGATGCAACCTATGCTTGAAAGAGAAAGTGTTTATTATTTACCGTCCAGACCTGTCATCCCTCAACAAGCGCAGCAAAATTGTAACAGCATGCCGCCATAGACGGAAACACCTCCTAGGTAACACATGAGCCAATCACCACGCCCCTAGGCCAGCCTGTACCCACCCACTCTGTGCCCTATACAAACCATGGTATGCGAATGCTCCCATTAAAATCTCCTGATGATTGAGGGTACCCCCCCTCATGAAACAGGCCTGTAGAGATGAAATAGTCTTGTGATTTTTTTTCCCACACATACATATATTGCGCTCTACTACGGTATCGAGCACTATTTTTTGGATAACCTTATTAAGGCATATATATATATATATATATATATATATATATATATATATATATATATGTATGTGTGGGAAAAAAATCACAAGACTACTTCATCTCTACAGGCCTGTTTCATGAGGGGTTCCCTCAATCATCAGGAGATTTTAATGGGAGAATTCACATACCATGGTTTATATAGGGCACAGAGTGGGTGGGTACAAGCTGGCGTAGGGGCGTGGTGATTGGCTCATGTGTTACCTAGGAGGGGTTTCCGTCTGTGGCGGCATGCTGATACAATTTCGCTGCGCTTGTTGAGGGATGACAGGTCTGGACGGTATATAATAAACAGTTTCTCCTTCAAGCATAGGTTGCATCTTTTATTACCACTATTGTAAGGTGTGCTGGATGCAAGAATTTGCCATGTTATTGAATATTCAACATTATTGTCTTTGAGGTCCCAAATGTGTTTGCTGAGTTCTGTGGTATTTCGCAGGTTTTGGTTCCTGAAAGAAGCCTTGTGATTGTTCCATCTGGTTTTAAACTCTCCCTCGGTTAATCCTACATATGTGTCGGATGTGTTAATGTCCTTGCGTGTTACCTTAGATTGGTAAACAACTGATGTTTGTAAGCACCCACCGTTGAGAGGGCAATCAGGTTTCTTGCGGCAGTTGCAGCCTTTGTTGGTTTTGGGGTCGCTCTGTCCGGGGGCCGACGGCTCATTTGCAATTGTTTTGTTGTTGTTCGAGATAATTTGTCGTATATTGTTCATACAGCTGTAGCTCAATTTAATGTTGTTCTTGTTGAATACTTTTCTTAGGGTGTTGCCTTTGGGGAAGTGTTTGTCAATCAGACTGAGGAATTTGTGGCCAATGTTAGTTGAGACGTTTTTGCTGTATGGGGGGTTGTACCAGATGATGTTGTTTCGTTTTCTGTTCTTTTTTGGTTGGTTTCCTGGCGTGGGTTCATAGGTGAGGGTGAAATTGTATCCGCTTTCATCAAGGGCTTTTTGGTACGGGGGGGTTGCTTGGTCAAATTCAGCTTTGCTAGATGACAGCATCGATAGCCTTTTATTAATTCCGGTAGGTATTCTTTTCGTGGTGGTGGGTGGGTGGTTGCTGTCATGGTGCACGTATTGGAGTGTTGTGTTGGATTTCGTGAATGGTTGGTAGCTGTTATTTCTCAGGTTGAAAGTGAGGTCGAGGAAGTTGACGGTTTGCTTGTTGGCTTCAATCGTGATCCGTAGGCCGTTCTCTTTGAATATATATATATATATATATATATATATATATATATATATATATATATATATATATATATATATATATATATATATATATACCCTGTCATGTCTGTGTAATCATGTTTTGTTTTAGTCGTGTTTAGTTTAGTTATTGGACTCTTTAGTTTCTGGCTTTTCACTCCCTTGTCTTGTTCCCATGATTACCCATTAGTTTCACCTGTTCCACGTTTGGACTCATTGTGCACTCTTGTTTGTCGCCATAGCAACCCATTAGTTTTCACCTGTCACGTCACGCACCCGTTTCACGTTTTTGAGTCACGCACCTGTTTTCGTTAATCACGTCTGTAGTATTTAAGTTCATTGTTTTCAGTTTGTCTTTCTGGTGACATCCCCACATTTACGCTCTGCACATTTCTGACTCTTTTTTCGTGTCCGTCGTTCACGCTGCTCCTTTTTGTCCGTGCCAAGTAAGTTTTGTTTATTATTGCCAAAGTTGGTGTTTTTTGTTGTTCATAGTTTTTGCCTTTGTGCAAGTGTTTGTTTTCATAGCCAAGTTGTTTCTCCGCCACTGTGCGCGCTTTTCGTTTGTACTCTTTTTTTTATCCTTTATTAGTGTAAAAAATAAATTATGTACTCTCATTGCCGTCTCGCCCGAGCCAACTTTCCGTTGCCTTCTAGAAAAACTAAACCCCAGGACCTAGTCACGACATACCCCTTCTTCTCATT
>NC_084572.2:5145000-5155000 GCF_033978685.3 Nerophis lumbriciformis | reverse complement strand
GTGGCTTGGCATTGTCTTGCTGAAATAAGCAGGGGCGTCCATGGTAACGTTGCTTGGATGGCAACATATGTTGCTCCAAAACCTGTATGTACCTTTCAGCATTAACGGCGCCTTCACAGATGTGTAAGTTACCCATGTCGTGGGCACTAGAGATGCGCGGATAGGCAATTATTTCATCCGCAACCGCATCAGAAAGTCGTCAACCATCCGCCATCCACCCGATGTAACATTTGATCAGAACCGCACCCGCCCGTTGTTATATATCTAATATAGACGATGCAAGGCATTAGTGAGGTTATAAAGCTTTTGCCTGTTAAAGAAAGGAGACTGATCCAATGCAGCACAGACATTCGCGTGCCACGCTGTCACGACCCAGACGCACACCAGTGCGCAATCATATGGGAGCCGCGCTGAGCGCACCTCCAAGCGCGTCTCGCTGCCGGCGACGGCCGGGTATGGGCCCGACGCTCCAGCGCCATCCATTTTCAGGGCTAGTTGATTCGGCAGGTGGGTTGTTACACACTCCTTAGCGGGTTCCGACTTCCATGGCCACCGTCCTGCTGTCTATATCAACCAGGGTGAGCCCCACCCCTTTCGTGAGCGCACTGCGCGCGGAGTGACCCCTGTTACGCGCCCCCGGCAACAGGGGTGGCGGGCAGGTAAGCTGCTTACCTGCTGCGCGTGACGCCGGCCGCGGCGAAGGCGGACGAGGCGGGGTGTCGGTGCGGTGGGCGCGGTGGTGACCCTGGACGTGCGTCGGGCCCTTCTCGCGGATCGCCTCAGCTACGGCTCCCGGTGGGGCCCTCTCGGGGGAAGGGGCCTCGCTCCCGGACCCCGGCGAGGCGTCCCTTCTCCGCTCCGTAAAAGTGTCCATCTCTTTTTTTTTTCTTCTTCTGTTGTGGCATATGCAGCAGGTGCCTGCTCGTTTTTCGTATGTGGGTAACAACATTTAACTATGTATATATATTTCCCAATTGGTTTAACTGCCACCCGCCTGAATCTATTTAAAATCTAATTTTTTTTTATTTCAACCGCCCGACCCGACCCGACCCGCGGATAAAATCTAATTTTTTTTTATTTCATCCGCCCGATCCGCGGATAATCCGCGGACTCCGCGGTTGTGCCCGCAAACCGCGCATCTCTATTGGGCACTAATACACCCCCATACCATCACACATGCTGGCTTTCCAACTTTGCGCCTATAACAATCCGGATGGTTCTTTTCCTCTTTGGTCCGGAGGACACGACGTCCACAGTTTCCAAAAACAATTTGAAATGTGGACTCGTCAGACCACAGAACACTTTTCCACTTTGTATCAGTCCATCTTAGATGAGCTCGGGCCCAGCGAAGCCGACGGCGTTTCTGGGTGTTGTTGATAAACGGTTTTTGCCTTGCATAGGAGAGTTTTAACTTGCACTTACAGATGTAGCGACCAACTGTAGTTACTGACAGTGGGTTTCTGAAGTGTTCCTGAGCCCATGTGGTGATATCCTTTACACACTGATGTCGCTTGTTGATGCAGTACAGCCTGAGGGATGGAAGGTCACGGGCTTAGCTGCTTACGTGCAGTGATTTCTCCACATTCTCTGAACCCTTTGATGATATTACGGACCGTAGATGGTGAAATCCCTAAATTCCTTGCAATAGCTGGTTGAGAAAGGTTTTTCTTAAACTGTTCAACCATTTGCTCACGCATTTGTTGACAAAGTGTGTGACATCCTTGTTTGTGAATGACTGAGCATTTCATGGAATCTACTTTTATACCCAATCATGGCACCCACCTGTTCCCAATTAGCCTGTTCACCTGTGTGATGTTCCAAATAAGTGTTTGATGAGCATTCCTCAACTTTATCAGTATTTTTTGCCACCTTTCCCAACTTCTTTGTCACGTGTTGCTGGCATCAAATTCTAAAGTTAATGATTATTTGCAAAAAAAAAAAAAATGTTTATCAGTTTGAACATCAAATATGTTGTCTTTGTAGCATATTCAACTGAATATGGGTTGAAAAGGATTTGCAAATCATTGTATTCCGTTTATATTTACATCTAACACCATTTCCCAACTCATATGGAAACCAGGACCCATCAGGAGCAAGGGTGAAGTGTCTTGCTCAACAGCCTAGTGGTTAGAGTGTCCGCCCTGAGATGGGTGGGTTGTGAGTTCAAACCCCGGCCGAGTCATACCAAGGACACTCAGCATCAAGGGTTGGAATTGGGGGTTAAATCACCAAAAATTATGTGACAATCATTGGTACTTTAACTTAAACAATGGACGTGACTAGGATGGTAGAAGGTGGGGATTGAACCAGGAACCCTCAGGCCACGCCGTCCCTATGTGCACATTAGTAGACCTCACTCCCTGATGACCTCAAGAGCAGTTCTGGCTTTTGTGTTGATAGCTCGTGCTTTTAGCTCGGTAGCTAGCACGCTCAACTCTCAGGTGGACGACCCAGGTTTCGGGTCCCGGGCTTAACGGAAAAAGCAGAGACTAAAACACGCGGGTTACACACACACACACACACACACACACACACACACACACACACACACACACACACACACACACGTAAGAAGTGTCCTTACCTAATTGAATAGTATTGCAGTCTAAAACAGCACATTGGTCAATGAAAACTATCAAATCATTTATATATATTCATATTTGCTAAACTACTACAAAGTCTCAAAGGCACAAGCCTATTGGAAGGTATGCAGTAACACACGTGTCCGCGTCGTTTGCGAGTTTAACTTGATGACAAATTGAGTTTCAACTCGGGTTTGTACAATACACCCGTACTAATAAAGTACCACGGTGTTACTTCATTAAAAACAACACGTACTGCCTTTAAAAAAATAAAAAAAAAAAAAAATACCGGAACTTTTTTTTTTTCATCCGCATGTTGCCGTGCCGTGTGACGTACAGAGCCGAGGCACGTGATGTTGATTGTGTCAAAACCATACTTGCCAACCTTGAGACCTCTGATTTCGGGAGGTGGGGAGAGGGGGGTGGGCGTGGTCGGGGTGGGACGGGGGCGTGGCCAAAAGGGGAGGAGTATATTTACAGCTAGAATTCACCAAGTCAAGTATTTCATATATATATATATATATATATATATATATATATATATATATATATATATATATATATATATATATATATGTATATAGATGCGCGGATAGGCAATTATTTCATCCGCAACCGCATCAGAAAGTCGTCAACCATCCGCCATCCACCCGAATTAACATTTAATCAGAACCGCACCCGCCCGTTGTTATATATCTAATATAGACGATGCAAGGCATTAGTGAGGTTATAAAGCTTTTGCCTGTTAAAGAAAGGAGACTGATCCAATGCAGCACAGACATTCGCGTGCCACGCTGTCACGACCCAGACGCACACCAGTGCGCAATCATATGGGAGCCGCGCTGAGCGCACCTCCAAGCGCGTCTCGCTGCCGGCGACGGCCGGGTATGGGCCCGACGCTCCAGCGCCATCCATTTTCAGGGCTAGTTGATTCGGCAGGTGGGTTGTTACACACTCCTTAGCGGGTTCCGACTTCCATGGCCACCGTCCTGCTGTCTATATCAACCAGGGTGAGCCCCACCCCTTTCGTGAGCGCACTGCGCGCGGAGTGACCCCTGTTACGCGCCCCCGGCAACAGGGGTGGCGGGCAGGTAAGCTGGGCGGGCGGAGCGCGCGGAGTGACCCCTGTTACGAGCCCCCGGCCACGGGGGTGGCGGGCAGGTAAGCTGCTTACCTGCTGCGCGTGACGCCGGCCGCGGCGAAGGCGGACGAGGCGGGGTGTCGGTGCGGTGGGCGCGGTGGTGACCCTGGACGTGCGTCGGGCCCTTCTCGCGGATCACCTCAGCTACGGCTCCCGGTGGGGCCCTCTCGGGGGAAGGGGCCTCGGTCCCGGACCCCGGCGAGGCGTCCCTTCTCCGCTCCGTAAAAGTGTCCATCTCTTTTCTTTTTTTTTCTTCTGTTGTGGCATATGCTGCAGGTGCCTGCTCGTTTTTCGTATGTGGGTAACAACATTTAACTATGTATATATATTTCCCAATTGGTTTAACTGCCACCCGCCTAAATCTATTTAAAATCTAATTTTTTTTAATTTCAACCGCCCGACCCGACCCGCGGATAAAATCTAATTTTTTTTAATTTCATCCGCCCGATCCGCGGATAATCCGCGGCCTCCGCGGTTGTGCCCGCAAACCGCGCATCTCTAATATATATATATATATATATATATATATATATATATATATATATATATATATATATAATATATATATATATGTATAAGAAATACTTGACGTTCAGTGAATTCTAGCTATATATATATATATATATATATATATATATATATATATATATATATATATATATATATATATATTTTATTATATATATATATATATTTATTTTATTATATATATATATATATAAAATAAATACTTGTACTACTTATTTTATTATATATATATATATATATATATATATATATATATATATATATATATATATATATATATATATATATATATATAAGAGAAATACTTGAATTTCAGTGTTCATTTATTTACACATATACACACACATAACACTCATCTACTCATTGTTGAGTTAAGGGTTGAATTGTCCATCCTTGTTCTATTCTCTGTCACTATTTTTCGAACCATGCTGAACACCCTCTCTGATGATGCATTGCTGTGTGGCACGCACAAAAGTGCTTTCATCAAATGCACTAGATGGCAGTATTGTCCTGTTTAAGAGTGTCACAACATTGCTGTTTACGGCAGACGAACTGCTTTACGGTATACAAAAAACGTGACTGCTGTTGTTGTGTGTTGTTGCCGCGCTGGGAGGACGTTAATGAAACTGCTTAACAATAAACCCACATAAGAAACCAAGAACTCGCCCTCCATCATTCTACAGTTATAACGTTATTGGGCAGGTATGCTGTTTATGTTGTGGGCCTGAATTTCGGGAGATTTTCGGGAGAAAATTTGTCCCGGGAGGTTTTCGGGAGGGGCGCTGAATTTCGGGAGTCTCCCAGAAAATCCGGGAGGGTTGGCAAGTATGGTCAAAACGCACACACACACACACACACACACACACAGCTCATACAAGCAGAAACAGTGTAGAGAGGAGGAATGACAAAACAATGGCCATTCTGCTGGTTAATAAAAAAGGGTGCATGAAGTGCAATGTGGAGGTATTTGGGCTTCCACATTGCGGGAATCAGTACCAAACGGTACCCATCCTTAATCCGTAAACCCCTAGACCAGGGGTCGGCAACCCGCGGCTCCGGAGCCGCATGCGGCTCTTTGATCACTCTGATGCGGCTCAGCAGCTTACTTGCTAAACTCCCCAATTTTACCGTGAGACTTCTGGATTTCAGTGCCTCTCGCAGAAAACTCCCAGGATTAATATTCACCGATTTTCACCCTTACAGCTATAATAAGGGCGTGCCATGATGGTACAACATTTGGCGCCCTCTACAATATGTATTAACAGCGTCCCAGCCCAACATATGTTATATAATATACGTCTTCTACTTGCACACGTACGTGACAGCAAGGCATACTTGGTCAACAGCCACACAGGTTACACTGACGGTGACCATATAAAACAACTTTAAGACTCTTACTAATAATGCGCCACGCTTTGAACCAAAACCAAACAAGAATGACAAACACATTTCGGGAGAACATCTGCACCTTAACACAACATAAACACAACAGAACAAACACCCAGAATCCCATGCGAATGTATTGTACATGCAAATTCACATATGCTCACATACGTACATAGGTACCTACGCTCCCACATACATACACAAATACAGTACATATTTACCTACCTAATGCTCGTACATCCACACGCACATTCAATATACAAACATACACATACTGTACATATACATTCACTGTACAAACACATATACACATTCTGTACATATACATTCATTGTACAAACACATATACACATTCTGTACATATACAAGTACATATGCATACTTACACTCATGCACATAATCACGTTTCATCAAACATATATTAACGTTGTTGCCCTAGGGTGAACTGGGTGTAACACATGGCACACTGACAAAGCTTAACCTATTGTGACTATAACAATCTACAAGGTTAATGTAGGTTGCTTCTCTTTCTCCCCCTCCATTTTTCTGCATTCTTTCGTATCTCAAGTTATCATTACGTATATGTATTGTTGCATTTAAACAACTGTATTGTTGATAATAAAGGTAAATTATTGGTATTGTTCATTATCAATAGCGCTATTTCTATTGGTATTTGTATTGATCCATTTGTAGTGTAATAATGCTCATTGTCATTTCTGTATTATTTTTTATTTTTCGCTAACTGCTTATTTGCTATTACTTTTACCATCATATTTGTACATGTCATATTTGCTGATGTTGCTCTATCGTTGTTGTTGTTGTTGTTTGCTGTTGTTGTTTTTGTCTCTCTGTCTAATCCCCCTCTTGTCCCCACAATTTCCCCCTCCGTCTTCTTTTTTTTTCTCTTTCTATCCCCTCCTGCTCCGGCCCGGCTGCACTAAATGATAATATAAATACATTTAATAAAGTCAAATACAAATAAGGCAACAAGAGAAGTATCCTACACTTCTCTTTTGTAAAGTAAATCTGAACAGCCGACATGGGCATCTACATCAACTATATGATTTGCCTGAGAAGCTGGACAGGACACCAAAAAAAAAAAAAAAAAAAAAAAAAAAAAAAAGAATAGAATCCCATGCAGCCCTGCCTGACTCTTCCGGGCTACATTATACACCCCTGCTACCACCAACCCCCCCCCCCCCCCCCCCCCCCCCCCCCCCCCCCCTCTCTCTATGCGTCGGTTGAGGTGGGCGGGGTTTGGTAGCGGGGGTGTATAATGTATCCCGGAAGAGTTAGGGCTGCATGGGATTCTGGGTATTTGTCCTGTTGTGTTTATGTTGTGTTACGGCGCAGATGTTCTCCCGAAATGTGTTTGTCATTCTTGTTTGGTGTGGGTTCACAGTGTGGCGCATTATTAGTAAGAGTGTTAAAGTTTTTTTTATACCGCCACCGTCAGTGTAACCTGTGTGGTCGTTGCCTTGCTGTCACCTACATGAGCAAGCGGAAGCCACATACAAGGTGTGGCTGATCAGGCACGCTGGTTGGAGTGGGCGCTATATACTGTACCATCACGGCACGTATGACGCTGACAAACGCTATTCATTTAAAACCCGCGTGCCGCACCAGCCTAAAAATTCCATAAAAAGGTGTGGGCAGCGCGTCTGAGACCCCTGGTTTATACATAGCCCTAAGCAAAAAAAAACTTTGTATGCAGTGTTATTTCATTTAATATTTCCAAAATTTTAGCGGCTCCCATAGTTTTCTATAATTTGTGAAACTGGTCAAAATGGCTCTTTGACTGGTAAAGGTTGCCGACCCCTGCCCTAGACTTTAGTGTCTTTGTATTTTACCCAAAACTGAGATACTTTATGACTTGGTTTTTTTTGTTTTTGTTTTACAATTGCCTCCTAAATCAATCAATTTCCACAGTAATCATTATGGACCCAAAAACCCAACAAACCGACATTGTCTCCGTTTCTGTGGACAATAACAACAGATCAACGATGCGATTTAGCACAGGTTGCTCTTGCACACAAATAAATACCGCACTTCTTTGAATTGGATATGCATCTATTTGCAGTGCGAGAGAAAAGACAACAGAGGATACGCTCATTAACATACATGAACACGCATTGTTTCGCCAATTGTTTGATCCTAAGGTTATGTATTTGAATAATGCATCTTTTAAAGTTTCCAGTGAGGGTTGGACTCCGCCAGGGCTGCCCTTTGTCACCGATTCTGTGCATAACCTTTATGGACAGAATTTCTAGGCGCAGTCAAGGCGTTGAGGGTATCTGGTTTGGTGGCTGCAGGATTAGGTCTCTGCTTTTTGCAGATGATGTGGTCCTGATGGTTTCATCTGGCCAAGATCTTCAGCTCTCACTGGATCGGTTCGCAGCCGAGTGTGAAGCGACTGGGATGAGAATCAGCACCTCCAAGTCCGAGTCCATGGTTCTCGCCCGGAAAAGGGTGGAGTGCCATCTCCGGCTTGGGGAGGAGATCTTGCCCCAAGTGGAGGAGTTCAAGTACCTCGGAGTCTTGTTCACGAGTGAGGGAAGAGTGGATCGTGAGATCGACAGGCGGATCGGTGCGGCATCTTCAGTAATGCGGGCGCTGTATCGATCCGTTGTGGTGAAGAAGGAGCTGAGCCAGAAGGCAAAGCTCTCGATTTACCGGTCGATCTACGTTCCCATCCTCACCTATGGTCATGAGCTTTGGGTCATGACCGAAAGGACAAGATCACGGGTACAAGCGGCCGAAATGAGTTTCCTCCGCCGGGTGGCGGGGCTCTCCCTTAGAGATAGGGTGAGAAGCTCTGTCATCCGGGAGGAGCTCAAAGTAAAGCCGCTGCTCCTCCACATCGAGAGGAGCCAGATGAGGTGGTTCGGGCATCTGGTCAGGATGCCACCCGAACGCCTCCCTCGGGAGGTGTTTCGGGCACGTCCGACCGGTAGGAGGCCACGGGGAAGACCCAGGACACGTTGGGAAGACTATGTCTCCCGGCTGGCCTGGGAACGCCTCGGGATCCCCCGGGAGGAGCTGGACGAAGTGGCTGGGGAGAGGAAAGTCTGGGCTTCCCTGCTTAGGCTGCTGCCCCCGCGACCCGACCTCGGATAAGCGGAAGAAGATGGATGGATGGATCTTTTAAAATGTGTGATACAGTCGCAGCCGAGAAGAGCGATATCAAAACTCGAATGGAGAACAAACAGTGTCTTGACAAGCTGACTTGGTGAAATGATGCAGATTAGTTTAGTTTACCGTATTTTCCGCACCATAAGGCGCCCTGGGTTATAAGCCGCGCCTTCAATGAACGGCATATTTCAAAACTTTGTCCACCTATAAGCCGCCCCGTGTTGTAAGCCGCATCTAACTGCGCTAAAGGAATGTCAAAAAAACAGTCAAATAGGTCAGTCAAACTTTAATAATATATTAAAACCAGCGTGATGTGGGCGCGCATGGAGTCGTATATCAACATGGACGAAGCTGCGTGAAAAAAGCCACCCGGCCTCTTCGCGTAAACTTAAACTTACCTTAACCACTCGCTCATCTTTTCTTCATCCATCCCTTCGAGTTAGCTTTTATGATGACGCCGGCTGGAAAGGTCTCTTTTGGCAAGGTCTTCCTTTTGAATATCACCATGGGTGGAAGTTTCTGGCCATTAGCATGGCAAGCTAGAACCACAGTGAAGGATGACTTCTCATTCCCTGTGGTGCGAATATTCACCGTACGTGCTCCCGTTGTATCCACAGTGCGGTTCACAGGAATATCAGTTGCTGTGAAATAGTAATCCGTGTGCGGATGGAGAGATTGCGTCTTTTCATGAACCGGATCCCTGTCGCTTTGTAGGAGCCATTTTGTGGTCTTTACAGATGTAAACACACAAAGGAAATGATAATATCAGCGCGCTTTTTCTTCTTCTACGCGGGCGGGTGGTTGCTTACAGTAGAAGAAGAAGCGCTTCCTGTTCTATGGGGGCGGGTGCTTACCTTGGCGGTTGCTTGCGTAGAAGAAGAAGCGCTTCCTGTTCTACCGGGAAAAAAGATGGCGGCTGTTTACCGAAGTTGCGAGACCTAAACTTTATGAAAATGAATCTTAATATTTATCCATATATAAAGCGCACCGGGTTATAAGGCGCACTGTCAGCTTTTGAGAACATTTGTGGTTTTTAGGTGCGCCTTATAGTGCGGAAAATATGGTAGTCTTTATTTGAAAGGACAATGCACAGAAACATTAAGTTCAGATTATAGCTAAATAGCTCATTTCCATCTGCAGTCCCTGGCTACCTAAATTAAAGGGATACAAAAATCATGCAATCAAATTATGACAATAAAATCATACTATAGCATGTAATCAAATTAAGAAA
>NC_084572.2:5075000-5142500 GCF_033978685.3 Nerophis lumbriciformis | reverse complement strand
CGGGGGCAGTACCTCTGGATTGGCAGACCGGGGTGGTGGTTCCTCTCTTTAAAAAGGGGAACCGGAGGGTGTGTTCTAACTATCGTGGGATCACACTCCTCAGCCTTCCCGGTAAGGTCTATTCAGGTGTACTGGAGAGGAGGCTACGCCGGATAGTCGAACCTCGGATTCAGGAGGAACAGTGTGGTTTTCGTCCTGGTCGTGGAACTGTGGACCAGCTCTATACTCTCGGCAGGGTCCTTGAGGGTGCATGGGAGTTTGCCCAACCAGTCTACATGTGCTTTGTGGACTTGGAGAAGGCATTCGGCCGTGTCCCTCGGGAAGTCCTGTGGGGAGTGCTCAGAGAGTATGGGGTTTCGGACTGTCTGATTGTGGCGGTCCGCTCCCTGTATGATCAGTGTCAGAGCTTGGTTCGCATTGCCGGCAGTAAGTCGGACACGTTTCCGGTGAGGGTTGGACTCCGCCAAGGCTGCCCTTTGTCACCGATTCTGTTCATAACTTTAATGGACAGAATTTCAAGGCGCAGTCAAGGCGTTGAGGGGATCCGGTTTGGTGGCTGCAGGATTAAGTCTCTGCTTTTTGCAGATGATGTGGTCCTGATGGCTTCATCTGGCCAGGATCTTCAGCTCTCACTGGATCGGTTCGCAGCTGAGTGTGAAGCGACTGGGATGAGAATCAGCACCTCCAAGTCCGAGTCCATGGTTCTCGCCCGGAAAAGGGTGGAGTGCCATCTCCGGGTTGGGGAGGAGATCTTGCCCCAAGTGGAGGAGTTCAAGTACCTCGGAGTCTTGTTCACGAGTGAGGGAAGAGTGGATTGTGAGATCGACAGGCGGATCGGTGCGGCGTCTTCAGTAATGCGGACGCTGTATCGATCCGTTGTGGTGAAGAAGGAGCTGAGCCGGAAGGCAAAGATCTCAATTTACCGGTCGATCTACGTTCCCATCCTCACCTATGGTCATGAGCTTTGGGTTATGACCGAAAGGACAAGATCACGGGTACAAGCGGCCGAAATGAGTTTCCTCCGCCGGGTGGCGGGGCTCTCCCTTAGAGATAGGGTGAGAAGCTCTGTCATCCGGGGGGAGCTCAAAGTAAAGCCGCTGCTCCTCCGCATCGAGAGGAGCCAGATGAGGTGGTTCGGGCATCTGGTCAGGATGCCACCCGAGCGCCTCCCTAAGGAGGTGTTTAGGGCATGTCCGACCGGTAGGAGGCCACGAGGAAGACCCAGGACACGTTGGGAAGACTATGTCTCCCGGCTGGCCTGGGAACGCCTCGGGATCCCCCGGGAGGAGCTGGACGAAGTGGCTGGGGAGAGGGAAGTCTGGGCTTCCCTGCTTAGGCTGCTGCCCCCGCGACCCGACCTCGGATAAGCGGAAGAAGATGGATGGATGGATGGATGGAGTCCCTCAAGGTTCACTGCTTGGTCCTCACCTGTTTACATGGACAAGGCGCTTAGAACTCATTTGCATAACCGTCAGTACTGCAAAAAAAACCCCGACGTGTCATTTCTTTCAAAACATTTTCCCGACATTTGCACGCTTCCGAACTTTCACCGAGGAGCGACGACGCCACGGCGCCTAACCTTTGAAAAAATGTCAGGTGCAAGGCGGCAGCTGTGTGACACTTGAAGGGAGCGGAGACGTAATGGACGTCTTTAATTGCTGGGTGTCTGTCCCGGGTCCTTCAGACGGGAGTGTGACAGACAGCTGACACTGAAATGGACCTTTTCCTCGGGATTGGCACTGAAGCCTAACTTTCATCCAATGACTCTTAATGAGTGTGTGTGTGTGTGTGTGTGTGTGTGTGTGTGTGTGTGTGTGTGTGTGTGTGTGTTCCCTCCCATCAGAGGTGAAATCAATCCGCCTGTCTGTCCTTCAGCAGCCTTTAACGACGTCTCTGTCTGTCCCTCCCCCGCCAGATCCCGCAGATCAGCTACGCCTCCACGGCGCCCGAGCTGAGCGACAACACCCGCTACGACTTCTTCTCCCGCGTGGTGCCGCCGGACTCCTACCAGGCCCAGGCCATGATGGACATCGTCACCGCCATGGAGTGGAACTACGTGTCCACGCTGGCCTCCGAGGGCAACTACGGCGAGAGCGGCGTGGAGGCGTTCGTCCAGATCTCCCGGGAAACCGGTAGGCGGCCCGGGATTTTTTGATTTATATTGTTGCAAAAGCTTGCACTGTCGCTTTTTTGGCTTTAGATGGATTCTTTTAAGCCACAGTTGTGACATATTGTTGCTTTTAAGAGTCCCTTGTGATGCTTGCTTCACTTTCTTGATTGTTAAGTAGATTAAGTTTTAATTCATTGACCATAACAACCGCCACTAGTGGAAATTGGTCATGCCTTCAACTTGCACATCAGTGGTGTCCTGGCTGGTCCGACAACAGGGTCTAAAGCTACCATTTACATACAAAAAACAAACATAACTAGTGTTCTTTTGACATAGTTGAACTTGCACAACAGTGGTGTCCTGGCTGGTCCAACAAAACACAGCAGTTTTTATGACTTTAGAGATGCTATTTTAAGACCCAGTTGTCACATAGTGTAGCTTTAAGAGTCCCTTGTGAGACTTGCTTTACTTTTTTGATCATTGGTAGATTAAGTTTTAATTGATTGACCAAAACAACCGCCACTAGTGTCACTTGGTCATGCCTTCAACTTGCACATCAGTGGTGTCCTGGCTGGTCCGACAACAGGGTCAAAAGCTACCATTTACGTACAAAAACAAAACATAATTTGTGTTGTATTGACATATGTTGGACTTGCACATCAGTGGTGTCCTGGCTGGTATGACAACATGGTCCAAAGCTACCATTTACATACAAAAAACAAACATAATTAAAGCTGCAAGCAGCGTTGGTCGGGCCCGCGTATTTGGCAGGTGCTAGTCGTAAGTGTCCCAATACTTTTGTCCAGTTTTAGTAGTACGTTTCCCAATACTTTTGTCCAGTTTTCGTCATAAGTGTCCCAATACTTTTGTCAAGTGTTAGTCCCAAGTGTCCCAATATTTTTGTCCAGTTTACGTTCCAAGTGTCCCAATACTTTTGTCCAGTTATAGTCCTAAGTGTCCCAAAACTTTTGTCCAGTATTAGTCCTAAGTGTCCCAATACTTTTGTCCAGTGGTATTCCTAAGTGTCCCAATACTTTTGTGCAGTGTAAGTGTCCCAATACTTTTGTCCAGTTTTGGTCATAAGTGTCCCAATACTTTTGTCAAGTTGTAGTCCCAAGTGTCCCAATACTTTTGTCCAGTTTTCGTGTTATGTGTCCCAATACTTTTGTCCAGTGGTAGTCATAAGTGTCCCAATACTTTTGTCTACTTTTAGTCCGAATTGTCCCAATACTTTTGTTTAGTGTACCTACCTTGTCTGCATTGTGTGGGCACGCTGGTGCTGCCTGCTTTTAAGCAGCCATCTTGAAAGAACAGCAGCATCAGCGCAGAGGTTCTTTGAAGGGTCATAAAATCAAAACCAGAGCAGGTATCAAAACTATTTCGCCAACTTTTAATCAGAAGGGTTCAATCTCTCTCCTGTGTTAGTTTGAAGACAAAACAACAAACGCGCTCAGAGGAGATAATGTTTGAAGAAAGGTGACCGGTTTTTACAAAGATTTTGTTTTGAAGGGGGAATAGCAAACTTCCTGTTGATTTTTGCTGGGGGTTGTCAATTTATGAAATGTAGGTCTAAGTTAGACCTACATAGAGGTTTTTGTTTCATGTCTCTCCGACCTTCCTAGTGGGAGTTACAGGCAGTTTTGTCATTTTTTTCTTAAGAGGAGCAGTTTTTTCTGCGTTTTATTCAAAAATTGCGCTAGAGCGCAATTTTGAGATTTGGGGTTAGGTTTTTTATAAGATCGCAATTTTTGCCAGTCCTGATGTGTGCGTTCAGTTTGGTGAGTTTTGAAGCGTGTTAAGGGGGTCAAATTACAGCTCAAAGAGGCCAAAGTTACTGTTTTTAGTACTTTTTTGTCTTGAAGGGGGAATTGCCAATTTCCTGTTGGTTTTAGCCCAACAATGTACTATTATGAAATGTAGGTCTAAATCAGACCTACATAGAGGTTTTTGTCTCATGTCTCTCCGACCTTCCTAGTGAGAGTTACAGGCAGTCTAGTTGTTTTTTTTCCTAGGGGGCGCTACAGCGTAATTTTGAGTTTTGTGGTCTGTTTTTTAAAAAAAAGGCAATTTTCGCAGGTCCTGATGTGTGGGTCAAATATGGTGAGTTTTGAAGCATGTTAAGTGGGTCAAATTACAGTTTAATGTGGCGGCGGAAGAATAAAGAATAAAGAATAAAACCTTACAAATTCAATAGGTCCTTATGTCCCATTGTATAAGGACTCCCTTTGGGAGTCCTTATACAATGGGCCATGCGGGCCCTAACTAGTGTTGTTTTGACATAGTTGAACTTGCACATCAGTGGTGTCCTGGCTGGTCCAACAAAACCGTTGTTGTGAGGTTGTCGTTTCAATAACAGAGATTCTACTGCAGTTTTTATGACTTTAGAGCTGCTGTTCTAAGCCACAGTTGTCACATAGTGTAGCTTTAAGAGCCCCTTGTGACACTTGCTTCACTTTCTTGATCATTGGTAGATTAAGTTTTAATTGATTGACAGAAACAACCGCCACTAGTGTAACTTGGTCATGCCTTCAACTTGCACATCAGTGGTGTCCTGGCTGGTCCGACAACAGGGTCAAAAGCTACCATTTACGTACAAAAATACCAAAACTAGTGTTGTATTGACATATGTTGGACTTGCACATCAGTGGTGTCCTGGCTGGTCCGACAACAGGGTCAAAAGCTACCATTTACGTACAAAAAAAACATAATTTGTGTTGTTTTGACATATGTTGGACTTGCACATCTGTGGTGTCCTGGCTGGTCCGACAACAGGGTCAAAAGCTACCATTTACGTACAAAAAAAACATAATTTGTGTTGTATTGACTTATGTTGGACTTGCACATCAGTGGTGTCCTGGCTGGTCCAACAAAACAGTTGTTGTGGGGTTGTCGTTTCAATAACAGAGATTCTACAGCAGTTTTTATGACTTTTGAGCTGCTGTTCTAAGCCACAGTTGTCACATAGTGTAGCTTTAAGAGCCCCTTGTGATAGTTGCTTCACTTTCTTGATCATTGGTACATTAAGTTTTAATTGATTGACCAAAACAACTGCCACTAGTGTCACTTGGTCATGCCTTCAACTTGCACATCAGTGGTGTCCTGGCTGGTCCGACAACAGGGTCAAAACCTACCATTTATGTACAAAACAAACATAACTCCGGTTGTTTTGACATATGTTGGACTTGCACATCAGTGGTGTCCTGGCTGGTCCAACAAAACCGTTGTTGTGACGTTGTAGTTTCGAAAACAGATATTCTACTGCAGTATTTATGACTTTAGAGCTGCTGTTCTAAGCCACAGTTGTCACATAGTGTAGCTTTAAGAGTCCTTTGTGACGCTTGCTTCACTTTCTTGATCATTGGTAGATTAAGTTTTAATTGATTGACAAAAACAACCGCCACAAGTGTCACTTGGTCATGCCTTCAACTTGCACATCAGTGGTGTCCTGGCTGGTCCGACAACAGGGTCAAAAGCTACCATTTACGTACAAAAAAAACATAATTTGTGTTGTATTGACTTATGTTGGACTTGCACATCAGTGGTGTCCTGGCTGGTCCGACAAAACAGTTGTTGTGGTGTTATCGTTCCAATAACAGAGATTCTACTGCAGTTTTTATGACTTTAGAGCTGCTGTTTTAAGCCACTGTTGTCACATAGTGTAGCTTTAATAGTCTTTTGTGATGCTTGCTTCACTTTTTTGATTATTGGTAGATTAAGTTTTAATTCATTGACAGAAACAACCGCCACTAGTGTAACTTGGTCATCCCTTGAAGTTGCACAGCAGTGGTGTCCTGGCTGGTCCGACAACAGGGTCAAAACCTACCATTTATGTACAAAACAAACATAACTACGGTTGTATTGACATATGTTGGACTTGCACATCAGTGGTGTCCTGGCTGGTCCGACAAAACAGTTGTTGTGGGGTTGTCGTTTCAATAACAAAGATTCTAAAGCAGTTATTATGACTTTAGAGCTGCTGTTTTAAGCCACAGTTGTCACATATTGTAGCTTTAAGAGTCCCTTGTGACGCTTGCTTCACTTTCTTGATAATTGGTAGATTAAGTTTTAATTGATTGACAGAAACAACCGCCACTAGTGTAACTTGGTCATGCCTTCAACTTGCACATCAGTGGTGTCCTGGCTGGTCCGACAACAGGGTCAAAAGCTACCATTTACGTACAAAAATACCAAAACTAGTGTTGTATTGACATATGTTGGACTTGCACATCAGTGGTGTCCTGGCTGGTCCGACAACAGGGTCAAAAGCTACCATTTACGTACAAAAAAAACATAATTTGTGTTGTTTTGACATATGTTGGACTTGCACATCTGTGGTGTCCTGGCTGGTCCGACAACAGGGTCAAAAGCTACCATTTACGTACAAAAAAAACATAATTTGTGTTGTATTGACTTATGTTGGACTTGCACATCAGTGGTGTCCTGGCTGGTCCAACAAAACAGTTGTTGTGGGGTTGTCGTTTCAATAACAGAGATTCTACAGCAGTTTTTATGACTTTTGAGCTGCTGTTCTAAGCCACAGTTGTCACATAGTGTAGCTTTAAGAGCCCCTTGTGACAGTTGCTTCACTTTCTTGATCATTGGTACATTAAGTTTTAATTGATTGACCAAAACAACTGCCACTAGTGTCACTTGGTCATGCCTTCAACTTGCACATCAGTGGTGTCCTGGCTGGTCCGACAACAGGGTCAAAACCTACCATTTATGTACAAAACAAACATAACTCCGGTTGTTTTGACATATGTTGGACTTGCACATCAGTGGTGTCCTGGCTGGTCCAACAAAACCGTTGTTGTGACGTTGTAGTTTCGAAAACAGATATTCTACTGCAGTATTTATGACTTTAGAGCTGCTGTTCTAAGCCACAGTTGTCACATAGTGTAGCTTTAAGAGTCCTTTGTGACGCTTGCTTCACTTTTTTGATCATTGGTGGATTAAGTTTTAATTGATTGACAAAAACAACCGCCACAAGTGTCACTTGGTCATGCCTTCAACTTGCACATCAGTGGTGTCCTGGCTGGTCCGACAACAGGGTCAAAAGCTACCATTTACGTACAAAAAAAACATAATTTGTGTTGTATTGACTTATGTTGGACTTGCACATCAGTGGTGTCCTGGCTGGTCCGACAAAACAGTTGTTGTGGTGTTATCGTTCCAATAACAGAGATTCTACTGCAGTTTTTATGACTTTAGAGCTGCTGTTTTAAGCCACTGTTGTCACATAGTGTAGCTTTAATAGTCTTTTGTGATGCTTGCTTCACTTTTTTGATTATTGGTAGATTAAGTTTTAATTCATTGACAGAAACAACCGCCACTAGTGTAACTTGGTCATCCCTTGAAGTTGCACAGCAGTGGTGTCCTGGCTGGTCCGACAACAGGGTCAAAACCTACCATTTATGTACAAAACAAACATAACTACGGTTGTATTGACATATGTTGGACTTGCACATCAGTGGTGTCCTGGCTGGTCCGACAAAACAGTTGTTGTGGGGTTGTCGTTTCAATAACAAAGATTCTAAAGCAGTTATTATGACTTTAGAGCTGCTGTTTTAAGCCACAGTTGTCACATATTGTAGCTTTAAGAGTCCCTTGTGACGCTTGCTTCACTTTCTTGATAATTGGTAGATTAAGTTTTAATTGATTGACAGAAACAACCGCCACTAGTGTAACTTGGTCATGCCTTCAACTTGCACATCAGTGGTGTCCTGGCTGGTCCGACAACAGGGTCAAAAGCTACCATTTACATACAAAAAAAACATAATTTGTGTTGTATTGACATATGTTGGACTTGCACATCAGTGGTGTCCTGGCTGGTCCGACAACAGGGTCAAAAGCTGCCATTTATGTACAAAACAAACATAACTACGGTTGTTTTGACATATGTTGGACTTGCACATCAGTGGTGTCCTGGCTGGTCCAACAAAACAGTTGTTGTGGGGTTGTCGTTTCAATAACAGAGATTCTACAGCAGTTTTTATGACTTTAGAGCTGCTGTTTTAAGCCGCAGTTGTCACATAGTGTAGCTTTAATAGTCCCTTGTGATGCTTGCTTCACTTTCTTGATCATTGGTAGATTAAGTTTTAATTGATTGACCAAAACAACCGCCACTAGTGTAACTTGGTCATGCCTTCAACTTGCACATCAGTGGTGTCCTGGCTGGTCCGACAACTGGGTCAAAAGCTGCCATTTATGTACAAAAAAAACATAATTTGTGTTGTATTGACTTATGTTGGACTTGCACATCAGTGGTGTCCTGGCTGGTCCAACAAAACAGTTGTTGTGAGGTTGTCGTTTCAATAACAGAGATTCTACTGCAGTTTTTATGACTTTAGAGCTGCTGTTTTAAGCCACAGTTGTCACATAGTGTAGCTTTAAGAGCCCCTTGTGACACTTGCTTCACTTTCTTGATCATTGGTAGATTAAGTTTTAATTAATTGACAGAAACAACCGCCACCAGTGTCACTTGGTCATGCCTTCAACTTGCACATCAGTGGTGTCCTGGCTGGTCCAACAAAACAGTTGTTGTGGGGTTGTCGTTGCAAAAAGAGAGATTCTAAAGCAGTTTTTACGACTTTAGAGCTGCTGTTTTAAGCCACTGTTCTCACATAGTGTAGCTTTAAGGGCCAATTATGACGCACGCTGTGTTATCTTGATGATTGGTACATTTAGTTTTATTTGCTACAAAATATACAAAAAAAAGCATACTTATTGTTTTTTTTTTACATATGTTGAACTTGCACTTAAGTGGTGTCCTGGCTGGTCCGACAACAGGGTCAAAAGCTACCATTTACGTACAAAAAAACATTAGTAGTGTTGTATTGACAAATGTTGGACTTGCACATCAGTGGTGTCCTGGCTGGTCCGACAACAGGGTTAAAAGCTCCCATTTATGTACAAAACAAATATAACTACGGTTGTTTTGACATATGTTGGACTTGCACATCAGTGGTGTCCTGGCTGGTCCAACAAAACAGTTGTTGTGAGGTTGTCGTTTCAATAACAGAGATTCTACTGCAGTTTTTATGACTTTAGAGCTGCTGTTTTAAGCCACTGTTCTCACATAGTGTAGCTTTAAGGGCCAATTATGACGCACGCTGTGTTATCTTGATGATTGGTACATTTAGTTTTATTTGCTACAAAACATACAAAAAAAAAGCATAACTTGTGTTTTTTTGACATATGTTGAACTTGCACATTAGTGGTGTCCTGGCTGGTCCGACAACAGGGTCAAAAGCTACCATTTACGTACAAAAAAACATTAGTAGTGTTGTTTTGACATATGTTGGACTTGCATATCAGTGGTGTCCTGGCTGGTCCAACAAAACTGTTGTTGTGGCGAAAACAGATATTCTACAGCAGTTTTTATGACTTTAGAGCTGCTGTTCTAAGCCCCAGTTGTCACATAGTGTAGCTTTAAGAGCCCCTTGTGACACTTGCTTCACTTTCTTGACCATTGGTAGATCGGACATCTCTAAGTATAACCCGTTCACCGTTCATCTTGCAGCTTCAGGACCTGACATAGACGTAAACAAATGCAAAGTGGGCCACTATACCGTTGGTATCAAAGTGCTTTTTTTTTTTTTTTTTAGTGTGTGTGTGTGTGCTTTCAGCCGTGTCATATTTGATGGCGCATCTGTTTAAAAGCGGAATAAAGTGTTTTGTGTTTAGCGTCGATTCTCCACGGCTCCCGCGGACACAGAGAGCAAATTGCATGAGAGTAAATGAGAGCGACACCTTTTAAAGGAGTCGCCCGGCGGAGTGATATTGACTGCTCGCAAATGGGAGCCGGCTTCCCTTGTCGCGTGGAAAGGCATCACTTTGGGCAAATGTTTACTGACGGGCGCGGCCAAAGACGCCTGGGGTCCTGCTGTCCGCCTCCGCCATTGTTTGTGCCATCCATTCCCGACTCTCCGCGTTTGGAGTCGGATCGCCTCGGGCCTCTGGCAGTCAGCACATCCATGTTTACTGTGGTGTCTCATCACACTGTGTGTGTGTGTGTGTGTGTGTGTGTGTGTTAGAGGAGTCAGCATATCTTCCCCTGCCCCCTGAGTGTGTGTGTGTGTGTGTGTGTGTATGTTCTGGCAATGCTTACTTAATGGGGACATCGCTCTGTTTACACAGTCACCTTTAGGGGACCTCTGACGGTATGGGGACAAAAAAACAGGTACCGTATTTTTTCCGCACCATAAGGCGCCCTGGGTTATAAGCCGCGCCTTCAATGAACGGCATATTTCAAAACTTTGTCCACCTATAAGCCGCCCCGTGTTATAAGCCGCGTCTAACTGCGCTAAAGGAATGTCAAAAAAACAGTCGGATAGGTCAGTCAAACTTTAATAATATATTAAAAACCAGCGTGATGTGGGCGCGCATGGAGTCGTATATCAACATGGACGGAGCTGCGTGAAAAAAGCCACCCGGCCTCTTCGCGTAAACTTACCTTAACCACTCGCTCATCTTTTCTTCATCCAGCCATCCCTTCGAGTTAGCTTTTATGATGACGCCGGCTGGAAAGGTCTCTTTTGGCAAGGTCTTCCTTTTGAATATCACCATGGGTGGAAGTTTCTGGCCATTAGCATGGCAAGCTAGAACCACAGTGAAGGATGACTTCTCATTCCCTGTGGTGCGAATATTCACCGTACGTGCTCCCGTTGTATCCACAGTGCGGTTCACAGGAATATCAAAAGTCAGTGGAACCTCGTCCATGTTGATAATGTTCTCTGGCCGGATCTTTTTTTCAGCTGTCTTGTTTTTACAATATGCACGGAAAGTAGCCAGCTTTTCTTGAAAGTCTTTAGGCAGTTGCTGTGAAATAGTAGTCCGTGTGCGGATGGAGAGATTGCGTCTTTTCATGAACCGGAAACCTGTCGCTTAGTAGGAGCCATTTTGTGGTCTTTACAGATGTAAACACACAAAGGAAATTAAACGTAATATCCGCGCGCTTCTTCTTCTTCTACGCGGGCGGGTGGTTGCTTACAGTAGAAGAAGAAGCGCTTCCTCTTCTATGGGGGCGGGTGCTTACCTTGGCGGTTGCTTGCGTAGAAGAAGAAGCACTTCCTCTTCTACGGGGAAAAAAGATGGCGGCTGTTTACCGTAGTTGCGAGACCGAAACTTTATGAAAATGAATCTTAATATTAATCCATATATAAAGCGCATCGGGTTATAAGCCGCACTGTCAGCTTTTGAGTAAATTTGTGGTTTTTAGGTGCGGCTAATAGTGCGGAAAATACGGTACACCTTTTTAAATGATAGTCAGATTCATTCCGAAGATGCCTAAGTGATTTTTTTAAGCTCGGATGACATTTTCATACAGCATGATTATAAAACATTATTACCACAAGTGATGATCAAAAACTCAGTCCCCATTCTAAGTGATAACCAGTATGTGTGTGTGTGTGTGTGTTCTTGTATTTCTACCCTTCTTGAGACATCGACAAGAAAAAGTAGCTTCCATATGAGGAGGTGTGAACAAGTATAGGACATAAATCTATTAGAGAATGTCTCATTTGCACCCCCTGGTGGTGAAATCTATGAAAATGAGGGTGGTCCCAAAAAGGAGGGATTGTTCCAAATTGACTGTGTGTCGGTTTTAAAAGTGCTCCCCCTCTGGTCAACATATGAAATAACAAGTGTGTGTAAGACATTGAAATGCGCCAAAATTGATAACAAATAAAATACATGTGTATATAAAGACATATTGTAATAACTTGAAGTAAATAATGAAGATTAAAAAACAATTACAGACAAAAATAAATAAATAAATAAAAATTAACTAAAAGCAATCTGTGGACTTTTTTCTTATGAAACTGGGAGAAATTTCTCATTCTTTATGCTTCTGAAATATTGCAATATTTTCTCGTAAAATTATTTACCTTTTTATGTAAAATTGTTACTTTTTTTTAATGCAAAACGACGCCATTTGTCATATAAAATTCTGACTTTTATCACAATATTGCCAATTTTTTTTTGTTGTTTTTGTAAAATAGTGACGTTTTTTTAATTAACATTATGACTTTTGTCGTGACATTGCGAAGTGAAATTCCGATTATTATTCCAATATTGTCAAAATGTTAAAGTTTTCCTACAAAATTGTGACTTTTGTCGAGTAAAATTACGACTCTTTTCATAAAATTGCCAATTGTAAAATTGTGACTGTTATTGAGTAAAATTCCAACTTGTATCATAATATTGCACAAATGTTCAGTTTTTCTTGTCAAATTTCGACTTGCGTTGAGTGAAATCAGGACTTTTATTAATAATATTGCCAAAATTCTAAGTTTTTCTTGTGAAATTCCAACTCATTTTTCAGAACAAGCTATTTTATATTAGCATAGTATGTATATATTATTAATGTTGTAAATACACATCTTTGTATATCTAGAAAGGCTGGTCCTAAAGAGGTAGGCTTTTTTCGGAGGTCTCAAGAATGTGTGTGTGTGTGTTTGTGTGTGTTCTTGTATTTCTACCCTTCTTGAGACATCAACAAGGAAAAGTGTATTCCATATGAGGAGGTGTGAACAAGTATAGGACATAAATCATGGTCCCAATATGGAAAACCATTGCATCTAATAGAGAATGTCTCATTTGCACCCCCTGGTGGTGAAATCTATGAAAATGAGGGTGGTCCCAAAAAGGAGGGATTGTTCCAAATTGACTGTGTGTCGGTTTTAAAAGTGCTCCCCCTCTGGTCAACATATGTAATAACAAGTGCGTGTAAAAATTTGAAGTGCTCCCCGTCTGGCTAACATATGAAATAACAAGTGTGTGTAAGACATTGAAATGCGCCCCCTTTGGCCAAAATTAATAAAAAAATAAAATAAATATGTATATAGAGACATACTGTAATAACTTGAAGTAAATAATGAAGATTAAACAACAATAACAAACAAAAATAAATAAAAAATAACTAAAAGCAGTCTTTTTCTCACAATGTGTCGACTTTTTTCTTATAAAATTGGGAGCAATTTCTCATTCTTTATGCTTCTGAAATATTGCAATATTTTCTTGTAAAATTATTTACCTTTTTATGTAAAATTGTTACTTTTTTTAATGCAAAACGATGCCATTTGTCATATAAAATTCTGACTTTTATCACAATATTGCCAATTTTTTTTGTTGTTCTTGTAAAACAGTGACATTTTTTTTTAGTATCATTATGACTTTTTTCGTGACTTTGCGAAGTGAAATTCCGATTATTATTCCAATATTGTCAAAATGTTAAAGTTTTCCTACAAAATTGTGACTTTTGTTGAGTAAAATTACGACTCTTTTCATAAAATTGCCAAATGTTGAGGCTATTCTTGTAAAATTGTGACTGTTATTGAGTAAAATTCCAACTTGTATCATAAAATTGCACAAATGTTCAGTTTTACTTGTCAAATTTCAACTTGCGTTGAGTGAAATCACGACTTTTATTATAATACTTATTATAATAACAAGTGTGTGTAAAAATTTGAAGTGCTCCCCGTCTGGCCAACATATGAAATAACAAGTGTGTGTAAGACATTGAAATGCGCCCCCTTTTGGCCAAAATTAATAAAAAATAAAATAAATATGTATATAGAGACATACTGTAATAACTTGAAGTCAATAATGAAGATTAAAAAACAATTACAGACACAAATAAATAAATAAATACAAATTAACTAAAAGCACTCTTTTTCTCACAATGTGTCGACTTTTTTTTTATAAAACTGGGAGAAATTTCTCATTCTTTATGCTTCTGAAATATTGCAATATTTTCTCGTAAAATTATTAGCTTTTTTATGTAAGTTCTTACTTTTTAATGCAAAAGGATGCCTTTTGTCATATAAAATTCTGACTTTTATCACAATATTGCTAATTTTTTTTGTGGTTCTTGTAAAACAGTGAAATTTTTTTTTAGTAACATTATGACTTTTGTCGTGACTTTGCCAAGTGAAATTCCGATTATTATTCCAATATTGCCAAAATGTTAAAGTTTTCCTACAAAATTGTGACTTTTGTCAAGGAAAAGTACGACTCTTTTCATAAAATTGCCAAATGTTGAGGCTATTCTTGTAAAATTGTGACTGTTATTGAGTAAAATTCCAACTTGTATCATAAAATTGCACAAATGTTCAGTTTTTCTTGTCAAATTTCAACTTGCGTTGAGTGAAATCACGACTTTTATTATAATACTTATTATAATAACAAGTGTGTGTAAAAATTTGAAGTGCTCTCCGTCTGGCCAACATATGAAATAACAAGTGTGTGTAAGACATTGAAATGCGCCCCTTTTGGCCGAAATTAATAAAAAATAAAATAAATATGTATATAGAGACATACTGTAATAACTTGAAGTCAATAATGAAGATTAAACAACAATAACAAACAAAAATAAATAAAAATTAACTAAAAGCAGTCTTTTTCTCACAATGTGTCGACTTTTTTCTTATAAAATTGGGAGCAATTTCTCATTCTTTATGCTTCTGAAATATTGCAATATTTTCTCGTAAAATTATTTGCTTTTTTATGTAAAATTGTTACTTTTTTTTAATGCAAAACGATGCCATTTGTCATATAAAATTCTGACTTTTATCACAATATTGCCAATTTTTTTTTGAGGTTCTTGTAAAATAGTGACTTTTTTTTGTAACATTATGACTTTTGTCGTGACTTTGCGAAGTGAAATTCCGATTATTATTCTAACATTGCCAAAATGTTAAAGTTTCCCTACAAAATTGTGACTTTTGTCAAGGAAAAGTACGATTCTTTTCATAAAATTGCCAAATGTTGAGGCTATTCTTGTAAAATTGTGACTGTTATTGAGTAAAATTCCAACTTGTATCATAAAATTGCACAAATGTTCAGTTTTTCTTGTCAAATTTCAACTTGCGTTGAGTGAAATCACGACTTTTATTATAATACTTATTATAATAACAAGTGTGTGTAAAAATTTGAAGTGCTCCCCGTCTGGCCAACATATGAAATAACAAGTGTGTAAGACATTGAAATGCGCCCCCTTTGGCCAAAATTAATAAAAAATAAAATAAATATGTATATAGAGACATACTGTAATAACTTGAAGTCAATAATGAAGATTAAAAAACAATTACAGACACAAAAAAAATGAATAAATACAAATTAACTAAAAGCAGTCTTTTTCTCACAATGTGTCGACTTTTTTTTTTTATAAAACTGGGAGAAATTTCTCATTCTTTATGCTTCTGAAATATTGCAATACTTTCTCGTAAAATTATTAGCTTTTTTATGTAAGTTATTACTTTTTAATGCAAAAGAATGCCTTTTTTCATATAAAATTCTGACTTTTATCACAATATTTTTTTTTGTTGTTTTTGTAAAATAGTGACTTTTTTTTAATTAACATTATGACTTTTGTCATGACTTTGCCAAGTGAAATTCCGATTATTATTCCAATATTGTCAAAATGTTAAAGTTTTCCTACAAAATTGTGACTTTTGTCGAGTAAAATTACGACTCTTTTCATAAAATTGCCAAATGTTAACCTTGTCTTGTAAAATTGTGACTGTTATTGAGTAAAATTCCAACTTGTATCGTAATATTGCGCAAATGTTCAGTTTTTCTTGTCAAATTTCGACTCATTTTTCACAACAAGCTTTTTTATATTAGCATAGTATGTATAAATTATTAATGTTGTAAATACACATCTTTGTATATCTAGAAAGGGTTGTCCTAAAGAGGTAGGCTTTTGTCAGAGGTCTCAAGAATGTGTGTGTGTGTGTGTGTGTGTGTTTGTGTGTGTGTGTGTGTGTGTGTGTGTGTGTGTGTGTGTGTGCAACATGCTGTGACAGCAGTCAGTCGCTTGTTTACGCTGCGCCTCCGCACATGTGAACACTAGCGAGAAGATGATGGAGGGAAGAACAAGAGAAGGTAGACGAAGCAGGAAAAGGGGTATAACAATCAGATTGTGTGATGCTGGGACGTACTTTACTTAAGAAAAAAAAATGACAAAAAAGGTGTGCTATGTTTGATTAATCCTGTGATGAAAATCCTGAAAATATATAAATTCATCCATCCATCCATCCATTTTCTACCGCTTGTCCCTTTCCGGGTCGCGGGCGGTGCCGGAGCCTATCTCAGCTGCATTCGGGCGGAAGGCGGGGTACACCCTGGACAAGTCGCCACCCCATCACAGGGCCAACACAGATATACAGACAACATTCACACTCACATTCACACGCTGGGGCCAATTTAGTGTTGCCAATCAACCTATATATAGCCCAGTGACGTGCAGTCACTAGAGGCAGGTGAGACGGGGCCTCACGTGCCATCATTAAAAGAAAAAAAATGTAAAAAGAAAAAAAAATTATTAAATTGTTATATGTATTCAGTGATTATACTGTAAAGTTATTTTCCATTTAACTTCACCAGTTTTAGATTATATTTATTCAAAATCGCTGAATTTTCACATTTGTCGTTCAAATACTGAGAAGAGACGGTGCGGTGATCAGCAGCCAGTTGAGGCACGTCACTCAGTGCCTCAACATGGATTGCGCAATGACTCGGCTAACTGCTGGCCTGCTGTGCAGTGAGACCGTATTGCTATATGAATTATATTATACATTTCCATAGTTTAGTTAGCTGAGGTATATAATGTACAGTGTATTTTGTCAACAACTGTATGTGTGTAAAGTATTTCTTGTGCTGAGCGATCATAAAACGGCTGCAAAAGACGCACTGGCTGAGGCTCGCAGTAATCCCGCCTCCTGCACCCCCGCCGTAGAATGCACCCCCTGACGGGAGTGTTATATCAACTAAAGCCCACACTTAAACTTTCCACGCGCACGATTGAATCTATTTAAGAAAGTTATTTCATAAGAAGCCAAAAAGTGCAAAAACAATGAATGACTGCAGGGCCACAACATTAGGTACACCTGCAGACTGCAGCACGGATTTCAAAATTCATTCATTCACAACTCCTCCAACACGAACATTATTGTTTTTGCACTTTTTGGCTTCTTATTGAGCTGCTGCATTTTTTGGTTGGGTTGTTTATTTCTTTTGAGTAATTTACTTCGACATTTCAGTCTGCAGGTGTACCTAATTCACAAATCCCCCAACATGAACATTATTGTTTTTGCACTTTTTGGCTTCTTATTAAATAACTTTTGTAACCTATTTTCATGGGCTTTCCTCTTTGTGATGTTAAGTTCCTGTTATGCGCTGTTATACAGTATATAATAATAATAATAATAACTGGGATTTATATAGCGCTTTTCTAAGTACCCAAAGTCGCTTTACATGTAGAACCCATCAATCATTCACACCTGGTGGTGGTAAGCTACTTTCATAGCCACAGCTATGCCTTGAGCTCTTATTTTGAAGGCGCTAAGAGCGGAATTTAGACACGTTGGAGTGGAGCGGAGGTTTTTGAAAGAAGGTAAATAAAGTGGTCCTCGTGTAAACTGGAGCCTCCGTGTTTGTTATTTTGTAGTTTCATACAGTATAGGCGACATTTATAAACCCTCGGTTTACACTTTTTTAAATAGATTCAATCTTGCACGTGGAAAGTTTAAGTGAGGGCTTTAGTTGATACAACACTCCCGTCAGGGGGTGCATTCTACGGCGGGGGTGCATTAATCCAGCACAACAGCGGCGCATGGACTTCATTTATAAGTAAAGGTAAGACCATAATAACATTTTTTTTATTAAATGTGCTTTTTTGTGTGCTACAGTTTGTATGTGTAAAGTTAAAGTTAAGTTAAAGTACCAATGATTGTCACACACACACTAGGTTTTACACATCATCTTCAAGTCGCTTTCTGGATGCGCCGTTTTGTGGGCGGTCTTATTTACGTGGCTCACCTTCGACGGCGTCTTCTCCCCGTCATCTTTGCTGTAGCGGTGTAGCGTGCAAGGACGGGAGTGGAAGAAGTGTCAAAAGATGGCATTCAGACTTTACTTCAATCAATAACGGAGCAGCATCTCCTCATCCGGAAACAACAACAATGTGTCCCGTGGAAAAACGTCCAACCGGAACTCTCTAATAACTAAAGTTCCTTGGGTGAATAATGTAAACTCACTACACCGGTATGTTTTAGCGCTTTCATAGCGAGTTTACTGACAGATATAAGTAAGAACTTTACACTACTTTATATTAGAAATGGCAACAGCGGAGGATGAATGTCCCATAACAAGAAGATAGAGAAAAAGAAGAAGCTTATCGACTACGGTGTCGCACGGACTACAAAGGCGGTCTCGCGTAAATTTTCAGGACTTATGCAGATCCCAAATACAGATACCAGAAGGTAAGAAAAGTTGCTAAACGCCAGATAATATGTCTTACCTTATACACACACACCATAATAATACTCCTATGTTGAAGCACAGCACAATCCATCAAGTGGTGTGGCTTCATAGCTTACCAAAGTCCTACTAAAACATTTTGATAGATTTTTGAGCACCGTGTGTAATGTTCTATATTTTCAATGGAACATATAAAATGTTGGTGTTGTTTACTTGAGTCATATTGCAGTCTACACAAATCTCTTATGTGTGACTGCCATCTCCTGGTCACACTTATCATTTCACCATGTACCATATAAAATAGCTTCGAGGTCTGTTAGCACAACCAAAATGATTCCGTGTATTAGGCGCACCGGGTTATAAGGCGCACTGTCGAGTTTTGAGAAAAATGAAAGGATTTTAGGTGCGCCTTATAGTCCAAAAAATACGGTAGTTGTAAATCAGGCTACTCATTTTCTTTAAAAAAAATTGTGATGTATTTATAATGTCAGGGAAATTTTGAAAAAACAATTACTTTTCAAGTCGGTGACATAAAATACACCACAAAAATAAAATACATAGTAAATCGAGCAATGTAAATACATTTAAAATTAGGATGTTATTGATCAATCGTGTAATAAAAATTCTAAGAAAAATATAGATTTAGAAATTAAACTGTAAATACCTACACAGCTGTAAACATTTTGAATAATAGATGTATAATTTTTTTGATCAGTAAAAATAATATAATTTTGTAGATGTTTAGAAAAATGGTTCTTAACCTTTTTAAACTCTGGCCCCACTTAAATATTATTATTATTATCACTCTTGATTTGACTATTATTCAATATTTATACCTTACCTATTTACAGTTTAATCTGGATAAACCTTGTCGAGTGATATCAAAGCTTGTGTTAATCAAAAATATTATTATCAAGCTTTAGATCAGGCTGATTATGAATACTAATTACGTATGCTACAAATGAAAGAACTCTTAAAAACTATTAAAAATACAAACACATGCAATAACGCAGTGGCGAAATAAATTTTACCTAAACTAAAAATACAGCTTCACCGTTTTAGTCATAAGTTTTGCGCTTACCTCTTTTTCTATGACTTTAGCTCCAGACTTCTTCTGTTTGTTTGAGATTGTCATT
Source organism: Nerophis lumbriciformis (assembly GCF_033978685.3). Lineage (NCBI taxonomy): Eukaryota > Metazoa > Chordata > Actinopteri > Syngnathiformes > Syngnathidae > Nerophis > Nerophis lumbriciformis. The sequence continues at coordinate 5,122,991 of NC_084572.2, read as the reverse complement.
ACTGCCACAAGTGGTGGAAACGTGTATTACAGCTGAGGAACTTGGAGGCGCTCAGTGCCCGACAATAAGAAACACAGGTTCAGAAGACCTGCAAATATTGAAAATATATACATTTTTTAAATGATAAAAATACTGTATTTAAAACAAAAAAACTAAACAAATTACACATACAAACTTTATTAATTCCGTAATAAAAGAAAGATGAATAATGATATAAATAATACATAGTTTGTGTTAACATTTGAAAAACCTACACTTAAAATATATATTTATTTAGTTTTGGCTTTTTAATATTGATAAAATAAATACTTTATTGATCAATCATGAAGTAAGGTAAGGTTAGGTAAGGAACACTTTAGAAAATTATTTTGTACAAGTACAATGTTAACATTCTATCTGATTCGGAAATAATTATACGGTCACTGTTATACTGTTGATGCGACCCCAGGATGCAGAGACAAGAGGCGGCGTGCAAGTAAAGTAATATTTTAATGTTGAAAAAAATAAGTTAACGCCAGCGTGGAAGAAGCAGAGGTTAACGGGCCAGTCAGAAATCTAAACTAACAAAACGACAAACATTATAGAGCAGCGTTAAGAACAAGGAACAATGAGCAATGAACCAGATTAGCAAGGAAGAGGTGTGTCTCCTGATTGTCAACCAGGAAACAAGTGCAGGACAGGAAGTGGGATAGGAACAAAACACCAAACCACAAGAAAACAATAAACACGAGTTCGACCATGTCAGGTATACGCTCAGAAAATGTGAGGTCCGATCAGCTTTCAGTTAAATCTGACCCAGATGAAATGTGCTTTGGTAACAATTTGAAGACTTTATAGACAATCCCAGTTAATTGCTCACATTTCTGCTAGATCTCATTATGTCTTCTGTCATGGATCTTATTATGATGCACGTTACATCACAACAGTGAGGCTGCCTAGGAAGCAATAACAAATAACTTAGGTTTGGAGAACTCCAATAATGAAAATAATATTAATAATATAAATAATAATAATAATAATATAATAAATAATAATATAAATATATAAATAATATAATATATAATATATATATATAATATATAAAAATATATATATAGAATATATATATATATTTATATAAAATATATATATATATATATATATATAAATATATATATATATATATATATATATATATATATATATATATATATATATATATATATATATATATATATATATATATATATATATATATATAAAATATATATATAAATATATAAAAATATATATAATAATATAAATAATAAATAATAATAAAATAATAAATAATAAATAATAATATTAATAATATAAATAATATTAATAATGCCCATTGATTTCTTCAAGGTACTCACAGACCTTGTTTGGATTCCAGTTCCCCGTGGACTCTTAAAAACCGACAGAAACGCCACACATCACACGCGCACCAAACACAAGTTTGAATTGAATTGTTGAAGGGTTTGAATTTCCAGGAAACATGAAATTTGGTTTGGAACTTGGGAAAGTGTTAGTTTGAATGTCCGGGATGAGTGGAATGTGTTGATGTTGGAATGGTTTGAATGAGTTTAAAAATGTGGGAATTGTGCAACTTGGAAAAATGTCCCATTCATATCAATGGGAACTTCCTGGAAATTTGGGAATTTTGGGACAAGCGAGCTTTTAAAAAAAATTATTAGGAGCATGAATGTCCTGAATGTGCTGAATTTGTTGGTGTTGGAATTGTTTAAATCGGTCAAGAAATGTTGAAGTAGTAGCAGTTCTTTAATTGAAAAATGGTATTACGGAATTTCGGGAAAACCGAGAATTTTTCAAGTTACTAAACCAACTTGGTTTTTTGTCCTGACCAAAATGTTAAATAATGTGAATGTTGTTGGAATTTTTCAAATCGGTCGAGAAGCATTTGGGGATTTCGGGAAAAGCTGGAATTTTTTGGAAAATGCTTAAAATTTGGAATGTTGTGAATGGTTGCTGTTGACATTTTTCAAATCGGTCGAGAAATGTCGAAGTAGTAACATTTTTAATTGAGAAATAGTATTACGGGATTCCTGGAAGACCGGGAATTTTTCCGGTTCAAATAACAACTTTGTATTTTGTCCGGATTAAAATAAATGTTTTGACGGTGGAACGGTTGAAGTAGGTTGAAAAATGTGGAAGGAGTCATCGCACTAAAAAAGGTTGGAAATGAAGTTGGAAAAAAAACGGGAAATCCTGGAAATTTGTCCAACGTGGAAAAATAGTTGTTCGAATTTCCAGGATGAAATGAATGTGTTGAAGGTGGAATGGTTTGAATCGGTTGAAAAATGTGGGAATTATAGAAGTTAGAAAAATGGACAATTCATTTTGAATGTGGAAAATGTCCCTGAAAACTGGGAATTCTAGGAAATCCAAGACTTTTTTTTTTTAATTGTTGAAAGGGAGCACACAATTCCTAAACAGGCTGAATATTTTGATATTGGAACAGTTTGAATTGTATAAGCAATATGGGAGTTGTGGAACTTAAAAAAAATGTCACATTCATTTCAATGGGAACTTCAAGGACATTTGGGGACTTCGGGAAAAGCGGGAAATTTTGGAAAAAATACTTAAAATTTTGAATGTTGTGAATGAGTTAAAATGGGTGTTGTTGGAATTTTCAAATCGCTCGAGAAGTATGGAAGTAGTAACATTTTTAATTGAGAACTAGTATTAGGGAATTCCTGGAAAACCGGGAATTTTTCCGGTTCAAATAACAACTTAGTTTTTTGGCCCAATTAAGAGGAATGTTTTGATGGTGGAACGGTTGAAGTGGGTTGAAAAATGTGGAAGAAATGATCGCACTAAAAAAGGTTGGAAATAAGGTTAGAAAAAAATGTGAATTCCTGGAAATTTGTAGAAGGTAGAAAAATGGTTGATTGAATTTCCAGGATGAATTGAATGTGTTGAAGGTGGTATGGTTTGAATCAGTGGAAAATTTGGGAATTGTGGAAGTTTGAAAAATGGACAATTCATTTTGAATGGGGAAAATGTCCCTAAAAACTGGATATTCGGGGAAATCCGGGAATTAAAAAAAAAATGGTTGAAAGGGAGCACACAATTCCTGAACAGGCTGAATATTTTGATATTGGAACAGTTTGAATCGTATAATCAATGTGGGAGTTGTGGAACTTTGAACAATGTCCCATTCATTTCAATGGGAATTTCATGGACATTTGGAGATTTTGGGAAATTCGGGAAATTTTGTGAAAATGCTTAAAATTTGGAATGTTGTGAATGGGTGTTGCTGGAATTTTTCAAATCGGTCAAGAAGTATGGAAGTAGTAATATTTTTAAATGAGAACTAGTATTGTGGAATTCCTGGAAAACCGGGAATTTTTACAATTAAAAAAATATTTTAGTTTTTTGTCCCAAATAAGAGGACAGTTTTGACGGTGTAACGATTGAAGTGGGTTGAAGGAAGGGTGGAAGGAGTCATCACACTAAAAAGGTTGGAAATAAGGTTAGAAAAAAATGTGAATTCCTGGAAATGTGTTGAACGTGGAACAATGGTTGTTTGAATTTCCAGGATGAAATGAATGTGTTGAAGGTGGAATGGTTTGAATCGGTTGAACATGTAGAAATTGTGGAAGTTTTGAAAATGGACAATTAATTTTAAATGTGGTATATGTTAAACTGGGAATTCTAGGAAATCCGGGAATTTTAAAAACAATGGTTGAAAGGGAGCACACAGTTCTTAAACAGGCTGAATATTTTGATATTGGAACAGTTTGAATCGTATAATCAATGTGGGAGTTGTGGAACTTTGAACAATGTCCCATTCATTTCAATAGGATTTTCATGGACATTTGGGGATTTTGGGAAAAGCGGGAATTTTTTGAAAAATACTTAAAATTTTGAATGTTGTGAATGAGTTAAAATGGGTGCTGTTGGAATTTTCAAATCGGTCGAGAAGTATGGAAGTAGTAACATTTTTAATTGAGAACTAGTATTAGGGAATTCCTGGAAAACCGGGATTTTTTTCCGCTTCAAATAACAACTTTGTTTTTTTGTCTCGATTAAGAGGAATGTTTTGACGGTGGAACGGTTGAAGTGGGTTGAAAAATGTGGACGAAATTATCGCACTAAAAAAGGTTGGAAATAAGGTTACAAAAAAATGGGAATTCCTGGAAATTTGTAGAAGGTAGAAAAATGGTTGATTGAATTTCCAGGATGAGTTGAATGTGTTGAAGGTGGAATGGTTTCAATCGGTTGGAAAATGTGGGAATTGTAGAAGTTTGAAAAATGGACAATTCATTTTTAATGGGGAAAATGTCCCTAAAACTGTGAATTCTAGGAAATCCGGGAATTTTTTTTTTAATGGTTAAAAGAGAGTACACAATTCCTAAACAGGCTGAATATTTTCATATTGGAACAGTTTTAATTGGATAAACAATGTGGGAGTTGTGGAACTTTGAACAATGTCCCATTCATTTCAATAGGAATTTCATGGACATTTAGGGTCTTCGGGAAAAGCGGGAATTTTTGGAAAAATGCTTAAAATTTTGAATGTTGTGAATGAGTTAAAATGGGTGCTGTTGGAATTTTCAAATCGGTCGAGAAGTATGGAAGTAGTAACATTTTTAATTGAGAACTAGTATTAGGGAATTCCTGGAAAACCGGGATTTTTTCCGCTTCAAATAACAACTTTGTTTTTTGTCCCGATTAAGAGGAATGTTTTGACAGTGGAACGGTTGTAGTGGGTTGAAAAATGTGGAATAAATTATCGCACTAAAAAAGGTTGGAAATAAGGTTAGAAAAAAATGTGAATTCCTGGAAATTTGTTGAAGTGTGTCGAAAAATGTGGAAGGAGTCATCGCCCTAAAAAAGATTGGAAATAAGGTTACAAAAAAATGTGATTTCCTGGAAATTTGTTTAACGTGGAACAATGGAGAACTAGTATTAGGGAATTCCCGGAAAACCGGGAATTTTTCCAGTTCAAATAACAACTTTGTTTTTTGTCCCGATTAAGAGGAATGTTTTGGCGGTGGAACAGTTGAAGTGGGTTGGGAAATGTGGAAGAAATTATCGCACTAAAAAAGGTTGGAAACAAAGTTACAAAAAAATGTGAATTCCTGGAAATTTGTAGAAGGTAGAAAAATGGTTGATTGAATTTCCAGGATGAGTTGAATGTGTTGAAGGTGGAATGGTTTCAATCGGTTGAAAAAATGTGGGAATTGTAGAAGTTTGAAAAATGGACAATTCATTTTGAATGGGGAAAATGTCCCTAAAAACTGGATATTCGAGGAAATCCGGGAATTTTTAAAAAAAAATGGTTGAAAGGGAGCACACAATTCCTGAACAGGCTGAATATTTTGATTTTAGAACAGTTTGAATCGGATAAACAATGTGGGAGTTGTGGAACTTTGAACAATGTCCCATTCATTTCAATGGGAATTTCATGAACATTTGGGGATTTCGGGAAAAGCGGGAAATTTTGGAAAAAATACTTAAAATTTTGAATGTTGTGAATGAGTTAAAATGGGTGTTGTTGGAATTTTCAAATCGCTCGAGAAGTATGGAAGTAGTAACATTTTTAATTGAGAACTAGTATTGGGGAATTCCTGGAAAACCGGGATTTTTTCCGCTTCAAATAACAACTTTGTTTTTTTGTCCCGATTTAAGAGGAATGTTTTGACGGTGGAACGGTTGAAGTGGGTTGATAAATGTGGAACTCTTCTAAAGCCACTGAAACACAAAGCCATGACACGTGCACCAAACACGAGTAGAAATCTACTTGATATGCAAGCAGAACCGCCGGGACTTTCCTGGTGATTATTTAGTGATTGCAGTGCGATGATTGCATCCGAGCAGCCAACATCCACATTAATTAGCGGGCCATTGTTTATTCTTCATAATAAATGCATGAGCGCCGGACTTCCTGCGACACCACTTGTTGCTGATGCTGTCGTCATGGCGATGGCGTGGCCTCGCTCACGTTGGTACGTCTCAGGCGGGATGTGTCCTACTTCTCGCACACGTGTGTGTGTGTGTGTGTGTGTTGTGTTGTGTTGCCGCGCTCCCTGGAGGCGCTACCAAGAAAAAGTTTGGCGCAGCTAAATTTTTTTTTACTTATTTTTTTATTCCACACGACAGTCAGCAGAATCTTTGTGTTTGAAAATGACTGCTGTAGGCACAGGCTAAAAATAACGAGCATGGACGTGAATTTGGAGCATATGTTTTCCCTGGTGTGGATGGTTGGGTAACTTGAGCGGTTTTAGCGCCGCAGTGACATGAAAAGTATGTCTCGCTCTCACACATCAGCAGCAAATAGTTATAGTGGTTATAGTCCTGGTGGAAATCTTTGGGCGATTCAATTCCGATTTTCAGGGCAATGATTCCGCTCAGAAAAAAAATAAGATCATTAAAGTTAGTCTAAGTCTAAGTCTGGTTACAGGTTAGAAACAGTCCTCTTGGCTGCTAAACATTTTTAATCTAATAAAAGTAAATATGGCAACTCTGACCCAATCCCAGCTTTACAATATTTAGGATAGAAATTTGCAAAGCAATTGAGAAAAATACAGTACTAAAATAAAGGTACACTAAACATTAATAAAAGCAACAGTCCAAATGACAATACTAATATTATTATTTTTTTAAAGTTAATTAATGCTTTTAATTTAAAAAGATATATACATAATAAAAAATAATAATTCTGGAATTGATTCTCAAAAAAATGTTATCCATTTTTAATCTGCATAAATAAAAATTATGATTTGAACGTGAATAGCAGTATTCATTATGGAGGTTAATAGAGCGGCATTAAATGCAAAAAAAAAATAAAATGCCGGAAAAAATATATATATGTTTTTTAAAATTAATTCTCAAAAATTTGGAAACCATTTTTAATATGAATAAATAAAAATTACGATTTTGAACTTGAATCGATTTTTTCTGCATCCCTTGGAGTTTAGCAGTATTTATTATGGAGGCTAGTAGATCGGCATTAAGTGCAAAAAAAAAAAAAAAATGCAAAAAAAAATATATATATATATATAGTATTTTAAAATTGATTTTCAAAAATTTTGAATCCATTTTTAATATGAATAAATAAAAATTACGATTTTGAACTTGAATCGATTTTTTTCTGCATCCCGAGGAGTATAGCGGTATTCATTATGGAGGTTAATAGATCGGCATTTAGTGAAAAAAAAATAAATAAATAAATAAATAAAATATATATATATATATATATATATATATATATATATATATATATATATATATATATATATATATATATATATATATATATATATATATAGTTTTTTAAAATAGATTCTCAAATATTTTGAATCCATTTTTAATATGAATAAATAATTACGATTTTGAACTTGAATCGATTTTTTCTGCATCCATAAGAGTAAAGCAGTATTCATTATGGAGGTTAATAGATTGGCATTAAGTGCAAAAAAAAAAAAAAAATGCAAAAAAAAAACCATCTATATAGTTTTTTAAAATTGATTCTCAAATATTTTGAATCCATTTTTAATATGAATAAATAAACATTACGATTTGAACTTGAATCAATTTTTTCTGCATCCATAGGAGTAAAAGTTAAAGTTAAAGTACCAATGATTGTCACACACACACACTAGGTGTGGCGAGATTATTCTCTGCATTTGACCCATCACCCTTGATCACCCCCTGGGAGGTGAGGGGAGCAGTGGGCAGCAGCGGCGCCCGCGCCCGGGAATCATTATTCATTATGGAGGTTAATAAATCGGCATTAAGTGCAAAAAAAAAAAAGCAAAAAAAAAATAAAAATATATATATATCTATATATATATAGTTTTTTAAAATTGATTCTCAAAAATTTTGAATCCATTTTTAATATGAATAAATAAAAATTACGATTTTGAACTTGGGTCGATTTTTTCTGCATCCCTAGGAGTATAGCAGTATTCATTATGGAGGTTAATAGATTGGCATTAAGTGCAAAAAAAAATAAAAAAATGCAAAAAAAAAATATATATATATATAGTTTTTTAAAATTGATTCTTAAAAAATTTGAATCCATTTTTAATATGAATAAATAAAAATTACGATTTGAACTTGAATCGATTTTTTCTGCATCCATAGGAGTATAGCAGTATTCATTATGGAGGTTAATAGATCGGCATTAAGTGCAACAAAAAAAAAATGCAAAAAAAATATATATATATATATAGTTTTTTAAAACTGATTCTCAAATATTTTGAATTCATTTTTAATATTAATAAATAAAATTTACGATTTGAACTTTAATCGATTTTTTCTGCATCCATAGGAGTATAGCAGTATTCATTATGGAGGTTAATAGATCGTAATTAAGTGCAAAAATAAAAATAAATGCAAAAAAAAAAAATATATATATATATAGTTTTTTTAAATTTATTCTCAAAAATGTTGAAACCATTTTTAATATGAATAAAGAAAAATTACAATTTTGAACTTGAATTTATTTTTTTCTGCATCCATAGGAGTATAGCAGTATTCATTATGGAGGTTAATAGATCAGCATTAAGTGCAACAAAAAAAAAAATGCAAAAAAAAAAAATATACATATAGTTTTTTAAAATTGATTCTCAAACATTTTGAATCCATTTTTAATATGAATAAATAAAAATTACGTTTTGAACTTGAATCGATTTTTTCTGCATCCCTAGGAGTATAGCAGTATTCAATATGGAGGTTAATAGATCGACACTAAGTGCAAAAAAAAAAAAAAAAGCAAAACAAATATATATATATATATATATATATAGTTTTTTAAAATAGATTCTCAAATATTTTGAATCCATTTTTAATATGTATAAATAAAAATTACGATTTGAACATGAATCGATTTTTTCTGCATCCTATTAGTATAGCAGTATTCATTATGGAGGTCAATAGATCGGCATTAAGTCCAAAAAAAAAAAAAAAAAAAAAATATATATATATATATATATATAGTTTTTTAAAATTGATTCTCAAAAATTTTGAATCCATTTTTAATATGAATAAATAAAAATTACGATTTTGAACTTGAATCGATTATTTCTGCATCCATAAGAGTATAGCAGTATTCATTATGGAGGTTAATAGATCGGCATTAAGTGCAACAAAAAAAATTGCAAAAAAAAAATAAAAATATATACATATATAGTTTTTTAAAATTGATTCTCAAAAATTTTGAAACCATTTTTAATATGAATGAATAAAAATTACAATTTTGAACTTGAATTAACTTTTTTCTGCATCCATAGGAGTATAGCAGTATTTATTATGGAAGTTAATAGATCAGCATTAAGTGCAAAAAAATGCAAAAAAAAAAAATGCAAAAAAAAAATATATATATATATAGTTTTTTAAAATTGATTCTCAAATATTTTGAATCCATTTTTAATATGAATAAATAAAAATTGTGATTTGAACTTGAATCTATTTTTTTCTGCACCCATAAGTGTATAGCAGTATTCATTATGTAGGTTAATAGATCGGCATTAAGTGCCAAAAAACAAACAAACAAAAATATATATATAGTTTTTTAAAACTGATTCTCAAAAAATTTGAATCCATTTTTAATATGAATAAATAAAAATTACGATTTTGAACTTGAATCGATTTTTCTTCATCCATAGGAGTATAGCAGTATTCATTATGGAGGTTAATAGATTGGCATTAAATGAAAAAAATATATAATAATGTATATATACAATAACAATTAAAAAAATAATAAATATAAGAAAAAAAGTTTTTTTTTAAATTGATTTCCCTAAATGTTGTATCCTTTTTAATTTGAATGAATAAACATTGCGCTTTTAATGTGAATCGATTTTTGAGTACCCCTAGTAGTGTGGTAGTATTCATTATAGAAAATGCAAAAAAAAAGAAAATTAAAAGTTATTCTCAAAAATTTTGAGTCCATTTTGAATCTAAATAAATAAAAAATATAGATTTTTCAGCATCCCTAGCAGTATAGCATTATGGAGGTTAATAGATCAGCATTGAATGCAAAAAAGTATTGAGTTTTTTAAAATTGATTTTACAAAATTTTGAATTCATTTTAATCTGATTTTTGGCGTACCCCTCGTAGTATAGTCGTATTCATTATAGAGGTTAATTGGTAGGCATTAAATCCAAAAGAAAAATGCCAAAAAAAAAAAAAATGCTAAACAAAATGCAAAAAAAAAAAATGCTGAAGAAAATGAAAAGTGATTCTCTAAAATTTAGAATCCATTTTTAATCTGAATAAATACAAATTACCATTTGAATTTAAATCGATATTTTAAGCATTCCTAGTAGTATAGCATTATGGATGTTAATAGATCGGTATTAAATGCAAAAAAGTATTGAGTTTTTTAAAATTGATTTGACAAAATTTTGAATTAATTTTAATCTGATTTTTGGCGTACCCGTCGTAGTATAGTAGTATTCATTTTTGAGGTTAATTGGTAGGCATTAAATCCAAAAGAAAAATGCAAAAAAAAAAAAAAAAAATGCTAAACAAAATGCAAAAAAAAAAAATGCTGAAGAAAATTAAAAGTGATTTTCTAAAATTTAGAATCCATTTTTAATCTGAATAAATACAAATTACCATTTGAATTTAAATCAATATTTTAAGCATTCCGAGTAGTATAGCATTATGGAGGTTTATAGATCGGCATTAAATGCAAAAAAGTATTGTGTTTTTTAAAATTGATTTTACAAAATTTTGAATTCATTTTAATCTGATTTCCAAAAGAAAAATGCAAAAAAAAAAAAAAAAAACTAAACAAAATGCAAAAAAAAAAAAATGCTAAAGAAAATTAAAAGTGATTCTCTAAAATTTAGAATCAATTTTTAATCTGAATAAATACAAATTACCATTTGAATTTAAATCGATATTTTACGCATTCCTAGTAGTATAGCATTTTGGAGGTTAATAGATCGGCATTAAATGCAAAAAAGTATTGTATTTTTTTAAATTGATTTTACAAAATTTTGAATTCATTTTAATCTGATTTCCAAAAGAAAAATGCAAAAAAAAAAAAAACTAAACAAAATGCAAAAAAAAAAAAATGCTAAAGAAAATTAAAAGTGATTCTCTAAAATTTAGAATCAATTTTTAATCTGAATAAATACAAATTACCATTTGAATTTAAATCGATATTTTACGCATTCCTAGTAGTATAGCATTTTGGAGGTTAATAGATCGGCATTAAATGCAAAAATGTATTGTATTTTTTAGAATTGATTTTACAAAATTTTGAATTCATTTAAATCTGATGTCCAAAAAAAAAATGCAAAAAAAAAAAAAAAAAAGCTAAACAAAATGCAAAAAAAAAAAATGCTAAAGAAAATTAAAAGTGATTCTCTAAAATTTAGAATCCATTTTTAATCTGAATAAATACAAATTACCATTTGAATTTAAATCAATATTTTAAGCATTCCTAATGGTATAGCATTATGGAGGTTAATAGATCGGCATTAAATGCAAAAAAGTATTGTATTTTTTTAAATTGATTTTACAAAACTTTGAATTCCTTTTAATCTGATTTCCAAAAGAAAAATGCAACAACAAAAAAAAAAAAAGCTAAACAAAATGCAAAAATAAAAATGCTAAAGAAAATTAAAAGTGATTCTCTAAAATTTAGAATCCATTTTTAATCTGAATAAATACAAATTACCATTTGAATTTAAATCGATATTTTAAGCATTCCTAGTAGTATAGCATTATGGAGGTTAATAGATCGGCATTAAATGCAAAAAAGTATTGAGTTTTTTAAAATTGATTTTACAAAATTTTGAATTCATTTTAATCTGATTTTTGGCGTACCCCTCGTAGTATAGTAGAATTCATTATAGAGGTTAATTGGTAGGCATTAAATCCAAAAGAAAAATGCAAAAAAAAAAAAAAAAAGCTAAACAAAATGCAAAAAAAAAAAATGCTGAAGAAAATTAAAAGTGATTCTCTAAAATTTAGAATCCATTTTTAATCTGAATAAATACAAATTACCATTTGAATTTAAATCAATATTTTAAGCATTCCTAGTAGTATAGCATTATGGAGGTTAATAGATCGGCATTAAATGCAAAAAAGTATTGTGTTTTTTAAAATTGATTTTACAAAATTTTGAATTCATTTAAATCTGATTTCCAAAAGAAAAATGCAAAAAAAATAAAAATAAACAAAATGCAAAATGCAAAAAAAAAAATGCTAAACAAAATTAAAAGTGATTCTCTAAAATTTAGAATCCATTTTTAATCTGAATAAATACAAATTACCATTTGAATTTAAATCGAAATTTTAAGCATTCCTCGTAGTATAGCATTATGGAGGTTAATAGATCGGCATTAAATGCAAAAAAGTATTGTGTTTTTTAAAATTGATTTGACAAAATTTTGAATTAATTTTAATCTGATTTTTGGCGTACCCCTCGTAGTATAGTAGTATTCATTTTTGAGGTTAATTGGTAGGCATTAAATCCAAAAGAAAAATGAAAAAAAAAAAAAAGCTAAACAAAATGCAAAAAAAATTAAAATGCCGAACAAAATTAAAAGTGATTCTCTAAAATTAAAAAATGTTTTTTTAAATCTGAATAAATAAAAATTACGATTTGAATTTGAATCAATTTTTTTCAGCATCTTTATTAGTATAGCAGTATTCATTTGGGAGGTTAATGGATGGATTGTTGGATTAAATGCAGGGGGGGGAAAAAAAAGATTGTATTTTTTTTTTTAAATTGATTCTGATTGAATCCATTTTAATCTGAATAAATAAATAAAATACGACTTGAACTCGAATCAATTTTTTTCAGCATCCCTAGCAGTATTAAAGTTAAAGTACCAATGATTGCCACACACACACACACTAGATCATCCTCTGCATTTGACCCATCACCCTTGTTCGGTGAGGGGAGCAGTGAGCAGCAGCGGTGGCCGCACCTGGCCATCATTTTTGGTGATTTAACCCCCAATTCCAACCCTTGATGCTGAGTGCCATGGATGGCTCCCATTTTTATAGTCTTTGGTTTGAACTCATTTAGTCAACATTACTCCATGGATGTTGGCATAACATCATTCAAGTCCGATCCAGATGTCACACCTATTTAGACTTTCACCATCAAAAAAAACCCAACATTCAATGTGTGGTGTTCGGATTAGATTGTAAAGTCGGATCCTGTCCAGACGCTTGAACTCCCTTTCAGCTTTCAGTTGTTAAAGCCGGGGGAAAGCTCTTCTTTTGGAAAGCTTTACAACACAGCAGCCAACCTTCCGTCACCTCCATGGATTAGATGCGTCTCCACCACTCAGCCCATCTAATAAAAGCTTGTGTAAAAAAAAATGCACTTCAGGTCTCTTCCAAGACTCGTATATACACTCTTAGAAATAAAAGTGCTAAGTAGAACCATATAAGGTTCTTCGGCTCGTCCTCATAGGAGAACCCTTTTTGGCTCCAGGTAGAACCTTTTTATAAAGGTTCCACCTGGAACCCTTTTGGAGGGTTCTACCTAGAACTGTGTGTGTAAGGTTCCACCCAGAACCCCCCATGAGAGGTTCTACAAAGAACCCACGCAGGGAGTTCCACTAAGAACCCTTTCATGTTTCAAGGGTTTCATCTAGAACCCACACAGGGAGTTCCACAAAGAACTCTTTCATGTTTCAAGGGTTTCATCTAGAACCCACACAGGGAGTTCCACTAAGAACCCTTTCGTATTTCAAGGGTTTCATCTAGAACCCACACAGGGAGTTCCACTAAGAACCCTTTCGTTTGTCAAGGGTTTCATCTAGAACCCATGCAGGGAGTTCCACTAAGAACCCTTTCGTATTTCAAGGGTTTCATCTAGAACCCACACAGGGAGTTCCACAAAGAACTCTTTCATGTTTCAAGGGTTTCATCTAGAACCCACACAGGGAGTTCCACTAAGAACCCTTTCGTATTTCAAGGGTTTCATCTAGAACCCACACAGGGAGTTCCACTAAGAACCCTTTCGTATTTCAAGGGTTTCATCTAGAACCCACACAGGGAGTTCCACTAAGAACCCTTTTGTATTTCAAGACTTTCATCTAGAACCCACACAGGGAGTTCCACTAAGAACCCTTTCGTATTTCAAGGGTTTCATCTAGAACCCACACAGGGAGTTCCACTAAGAACCCTTTCGTTTGTCAAGGGTTTCATCTAGAACCCACACAGGGAGTTCCACTAAGAACCCTTTCAGGTTTCAAGGGTTTCATCTAGAACCCACACAGGGAGTTCCACAAAGAACTCTTTCATGTTTCAAGGGTTTCATCTAGAACCCATGCAGGGAGTTCCACTAAGAACCCTTTCAGGTTTCAAGGGTTTCATCTAGAACCCACACAGGGAGTTCCACAAAGAACTCTTTCATGTTTCAAGGGTTTCATCTAGAACCCACACAGGGAGTTACACTAAGAACCCTTTTGTATTTCAAGACTTTCATCTAGAACCCACGCAGGGAGTTCCACTAAGAACCCTTTCGTATTTCAAGGGTTTCATCTAGAACCCACACAGGGAGTTCCACTAAGAACCCTTTCGTTTGTAAAAGGTTTCATCTAGAACCCATGCAGGGAGTTCCACTAAGAACCCTTTCATGTTTCAAGGGTTTCATCTAGAACCCACACAGGGAGTTCCACAAAGAACTCTTTCATGTTTCAAGGGTTTCATCTAGAACCCACACAGGGAGTTCCACTAAGAACCCTTTCGTATTTCAAGGGTTTCATCTAGAACCCACACAGGGAGTTCCACTAAGAACCCTTTCGTATTTCAAGGGTTTCATCTAGAACCCACGCAGGGAGTTCCACTAAGAACCCTTTCGTATTTCAAGGGTTTCATCTCGAACCCACACAGGGAGTTCCACTAAGAACCCTTTCGTTTGTCAAGGGTTTCATCTAGAACCCACACAGGGAGTTCCACTAAGAACCCTTTCAGGTTTCAAGGGTTTCATCTAGAACCCACACAGGGAGTTCCACAAAGAACTATTTCATGTTTCAAGGGTTTCATCTAGAACCCACACAGGGAGTTCCACTAAGAACCCTTTCGTATTTCAAGGGTTTCATCTAGAACCCACACAGGGAGTTACACTAAGAACCCTTTTGTATTTCAAGACGTTCATCTAGAACCCACGCAGGGAGTTCCACTAAGAACCCTTTCGTATTTCAAGGGTTTCATCTAGAACCCACACAGGGAGTTCCACTAAGAACCCTTTCGTTTGTCAAGGGTTTCATCTAGAACCCATGCAGGGAGTTCCACTAAGAACCCTTTCGTATTTCAAGGGTTTCATCTAGAACCCACACAGGGAGTTCCACTAAGAACCCTTTCGTTTGTCAAGGGTTTCATCTAGAACCCATGCAGGGAGTTCCACTAAGAACCCTTTCAGGTTTCAAGGGTTTCATCTAGAACCCACACAGGGAGTTCCACAAAGAACTCTTTCATGTTTCAAGGGTTTCATTTAGAACCCACACAGGGAGTTCCACTAAGAACCCTTTCGTATTTCAAGGGTTTCATCTAGAACCCACACAGGAAGTTCCACTAAGAACCCTTTTGTATTTCAAGACTTTCATCTAGAACCCACGCAGGGAGTTCCACTAAGAACCCTTTCGTATTTCAAGGGTTTCATCTAGAACCCACACAGGGAGTTCCACTAAGAACCCTTTCGTTTGTCAAGGGTTTCATCTAGAACCCATGCAGGGAGTTCCACTAAGAACCCTTTCAGGTTTCAAGGGTTTCATCTAGAACCCACACAGGGAGTTCCACAAAGAACTCTTTCATGTTTCAAGGGTTTCATCTAGAACCCACACAGGGAGTTCCACTAAGAACCCTTTCGTATTTCAAGGGTTTCATCTAGAACCCACACAGGGAGTTACACTAAGAACCCTTTTGTATTTCAAGACTTTCATCTAGAACCCACGCAGGGAGTTCCACTAAGAACCCTTTCGTATTTCAAGGGTTTCATCTAGAACCCACACAGGGAGTTCCACTAAGAACCCTTTCGTTTGTCAAGGGTTTCATCTAGAACCCATGCAGGGAGTTACACTAAGAACCCTTTCGTATTTCAAGGGTTTCATCTAGAACCCACACAGGGAGTTCCACTAAGAACCCTTTCGTTTGTCAAGGGTTTCATCTAGAACCCATGCAGGGAGTTCCACTAAGAACCCTTTCAGGTTTCAAGGGTTTCATCTAGAACCCACACAGGGAGTTCCACAAAGAACTCTTTCATGTTTCAAGGGTTTCATCTAGAACCCACGCAGGGAGTTCCACTAAGAACCCTTTCGTATTTCAAGGGTTTCATCTAGAACCCACACAGGGAGTTACACTAAGAACCCTTTTGTATTTCAAGACTTTCATCTAGAACCCACGCAGGGAGTTCCACTAAGAACCCTTTCGTATTTCAAGGGTTTCATCTAGAACCCACACAGGGAGTTCCACTAAGAACCCTTTCGTTTGTCAAGGGTTTCATCTAGAACCCACACAGGGAGTTCCACAAAGAACCCTTTCGTATTTCAAGGGTTTCATCTAGAACCCACACAGGGAGTTCCACTAAGAACCCTTTCGTTTGTCAAGGGTTTCATCTAGAACCCATGCAGGGAGTTCCACTAAGAACCCTTTCGTATTTCAAGGGTTTCATCTAGAACCCACACAGGGAGTTCCACTAAGAACCCTTTTGTATTTCAAGACTTTCATCTAGAACCCACGCAGGGAGTTCCACTAAGAACCCTTTCGTATTTCAAGGGTTTCATCTAGAACCCACGCAGGGAGTTCCACTAAGAACCCTTTCGTTTGTCAAGGGTTTCATCTAGAACCCATGCAGGGAGTTCCACTAAGAACCCTTTCAGGTTTCAAGGGTTTCATCTAGAACCCACGCAGGGAGTTCCACTAAGAACCCTTTCGTTTGTCAAGGGTTTCATCTAGAACCCACACAGGGAGTTCCACTAAGAACCCTTTCGTTTGTCAAGGGTTTAATCTAGAACCCATGCAGGGAGTTCCACTAAGAACCCTTTCAGGTTTCAAGGGTTTCATCTAGAACCCACACAGGGAGTTCCACAAAGAACTCTTTCATGTTTCAAGGGTTTCATCTAGATCTGACACAGGGGGTTCTAAAAACATCCCTTTTCAAAGGTTTTCACCGATAACCGTCTTGTCTTCTGAGGGTTCTATAAAGAACCATATTGTATTCTACAGATCAGTTTAGTTCATATTATATTGTGGTCATTTATCATGTTGACATTGAACAAAACATTTTAATGAGAAAAACATTTATTTAAAGATAGGCACCATTATTGGCAAATGTTATCAGGAAGTATGTCCCTGGTGACACAGGATCTTACCCATGCTTTCAACAATCCCTGAAGAACTCTTTCTTCCAAAAACGGTTCTCTGGATCAAAATAGTTCTTACTGGAACCCTTAGTGTTAGTGAGAACCCTTTTAAAACCAATTATTCAGAAAAAGGGGTTTTAAAGGGTTCTCCGGATCAAAATGGTTCTTACTGGAACCATTAGCGTTACCAAGAACCCTTGAAAAACCCTTTCTTCGGGAAAGGGTTTTTCAGAAGCAAATGGTTCCAGTTAGAACCTCAGCCCTTTGTAGAAGAACCTTTTTAGAACCCTTATTTCTAAGAGTGTATCGGAGGTGGTGTGGGTGTTTTTTTGTGTCTCGGGCTGTCAACGCGCTCAAAGTACGTTTTAAAAAAAAAATTTATTCGCTAAAAGTAAAGTTTTGTCCGGGACATGCTTAGAAAGTAAAAAAAAAAAAAAACGGTGTGGTTTTTAAATACGTAGCAGCTTTTTGATTTTGTTGCTGAGAAAAAGAGCCACGGATATTATAACCTCTATTAGACACCCCCCGCTGTGAGAATGGCCGCATGCAGTGCTGAGAGCGTGGAACACATGGAACTTTTGTGCTGGAGCTAAAAACAGCAGCGAGGAAAGGAGGCGACAACCAGTCATTTTTCCCGCTTATGAGCGCTGTCAGACTCTTAAGATAATCAGAATATGAATCAGGGCTATTTACTACGTTTGTATACTCTATATCTGATAATACACATATTAAACTACTGTACTTTCTGGGTTATATATATACAAACCCCGTTTCCATATGAGTTGGGAAATGGTGTTAGATGTAAATATAAACGGAATACAATGATTTGCAAATCATTTTCAACCCATATTCAGTTTTGCAAATAATCATTAACTTTAGAATTTGATGCCAGCAACACGTTGACAAAGAAGTTGGGAAAGGTGGCAAAAAATACTGATAAAGTTGAGGAATGCTCATCAAACACTTATTTGGAACATCCCACAGGTGAAACAGGCAAGTTGGGAACAGGTGGGTGCCATGATTGGGTGTAAAAGTAGATTCCATGTGTCATGTCTGTGTGATCATGTTTTGTTTTAGTAATGTTCGGTTTAAATTTTGGACTTTTTGTGCACTTTTGTTTTGTTTTGTCACCATAGCAACCATTAGTTTTCACCTGTCACGTCACGCACCTGTTCCACGTTTGGACTCATTGTGCACTCTTGTCACCATAGCAACCATTAGCTTTCACCTGTCACGTCACGCCCCTGTTTGACGTTTCGAGTCACGCACCTGCTTTCACTAATCATGTCCATAGTATTTAAGTTCATTCATTTTCTGTTGTTCGTTCTGACGACATCCCCGCATTTATGCTCCTGCACACTCTCCACACCCTGATGTTCGGTTCCATGCCAAGTAAGTTTTTGTTTGTTAAGCCACAGTTAGTGTTTTGTTTAATTGTTCATAGTTTCTGCCAATGTGCAAGTTTTGTGTTTAAAGTCTAGTTTTGTACCTCCGCCCCTGTGCGCGGTTTTCGTTTATTCCTTTTTTGATAGTTTAAATAAATCATGTACGCACCTTCAAGCCTTGACCAGTTCAGTTCATTTGCACCACGGGAGAACAAACCAAGCCAAAGTCCAAGTCCTGACACCATGAAATGCTCAGTCATTCACAAACAAGGATGGGGCGAGGGTCACCACTTTGTCAACAAATGCGTGAGCAAATTGTTGAACAGTTTAAGAAAAAAACCTCTCTCAACCAGCTATTGCAAGGAATTTAGGGATTTCACCATCTACGCTCCGTAATATCATCAAAGGGTTCGGAGAATCTGGAGAAATCACTGCACGTAAGCAGCTAAGCCCCGTGACCTTTCATCCCTGCATCAACAAGCGACATCGGTGTGTAAAGGATATCACCACATGGGCTCAGGAACTCTTCAGAATCCCACTGTAAGTAACTACAGTTGGTCGCTACATCTGTAAGTGCAAGTTAAAACTCTCCTATGCAAGGCGAAAACCGTTTTATCAACAACACCCAGAAACGCCGTTTGGCTTCGCTGGGCCCGAGCTCATCTAAGATGGACTGATACAAAGTGGAAAAGTGTTCTGTGGTTCTGACGAGTCCACATTTCAAATTGTTTTTGGAAACTGTGGACGTCGTGTCCTCCGGACCAAAGAGGAAAAGAACCATCTGGATTGTTATAGGCGCAAAGTTGAAAAGCCAGCATCTGTGATGGTATGGGGGTGTATTAGTGCCCAAGACATGGGTAAGTTACACATCTGTGAAGGCGCCATTAATGCTGAAAGGTACATACAGGTTTTGGAGCAACATATGTTGCCATCCAAGCAACGTTACCATGGACGCCCCTGCTTATTTCAGCAAGACAATGCCAAGCCACGTGTTACATCAACGTGGCTTCATAGTAAAAGAGTGCGGGTACTAGACTGGCCTGCCTGTAGTCCAGACCTGTCTCCCATTGAAAATGTGTGGCGCATTATGAAGCCTAAAATAGCACAACGGAGACCCCCGGACTGTTGAACAACTTAAGCTGTACATCAAGCAAGAATGGGAAAGAATTCCACCTGAGAAGCTTCAAAAATGTGTCTCCTCAGTTCCCAAACGTTTACTGAGTGTTGTTAAAAGGAAAGGCCATGTAACACAGTGGTGAACATGCCCTTTCCCGACTACTTTGGCACGTGTTGCAGCCATGAAATTCTAAGTTAATTATTAGTTTATGAGTTTGACCATCAAATATGTTGTCTTTGTAGCATATTCAACTGAATATGGGTTGAAAAGGATTTGCAAATCATTGTATTCCGTTTAAATTTACATCCAACACAATTTCCCAACTCATATGGAAACGGGGTTTGTATATAGAGTGCACATACCGTATTTTTCCGACTCTTCAAATCCTTTAATTTTCTCAAAACTCGACAGTGCACCTTATAACCCGGTGCGCCTAATGTACGGAATCATTTTGGTGGTGCTGACCGACCTCGAAGCTATTTTATTTGGTACATGGTGAAATGATAAGTGTGACCAGTAGATGGCACACACACATAAGAGATATGATGTTAGTTTTTTTATTTTATTTTTTCCATAAAGAAATACAATCATGTGTGCTTATGGACTGTATCCCTGCAGACTGTATTGATCTATATTGATATATAATGTATATATTGTGTTATTTATGTTAATTTAATTTAAAAAAAAAATATATATATATATATATATATATATATATACAGGTAAAAGCCAGTAAATTAGAATATTTTGAAAAACTTGATTTATTTCAGTAATTGCATTCAAAAGGTGTAACTTGTACATTATATTTATTCATTGCACACAGACTGATGCATTCAAATGTTTATTTCATTTAATTTTGATGATTTGAAGTGGCAACAAATGAAAATCCAAAATTCCGTGTGTCACAAAATTAGAATATTACTTAAGGCTAATACAAAAAAGGGATTTTTAGAAATGTTGGCCAACTGAAAAGTATGAAAATGAAAAATATGAGCATGTACAATACTCAATACTTGGTTGGAGCTCCTTTTGCCTCAATTACTGCGTTAATGCGGCGTGGCATGGAGTCGATGAGTTTCTGGCACTGCTCAGGTGTTATGAGAGCCCAGGTTGCTCTGATAGTGGCCTTCAACTCTTCTGCCTTTTTGGGTCTGGCATTCTGCATCTTCCTTTTCACAATACCCCACAGATTTTCTATGGGGCTAAGGTCAGGGGAGTTGGCGGGCCAATTTAGAACAGAAATACCATGGTCCGTAAACCAGGCACGGGTAGATTTTGCGCTGTGTGCAGGCGCCAAGTCCTGTTGGAACTTGAAATCTCCATCTCCATAGAGCAGGTCACCAGCAGGAAGCATGAAGTGCTCTAAAACTTGCTGGTAGACGGCTGCGTTGACCCTGGATCTCAGGAAACAGAGTGGACCGACACCAGCAGATGACATGGCACCCCAAACCATCACTGATGGTGGAAACTTTACACTAGACTTCAGGCAACGTGGATCCTGTGCCTCTCCTGTCTTCCTCCAGACTCTGGGACCTCGATTTCCAAAGGAAATGCAAAATTTGCTTTCGTCAGAAAACATGACTTTGGACCACTCAGCAGCAGTCCAGCTCTTTTTTTCCTTAGCCCAGGTGAGACGCTTTTCGCGCTGTTTCTTGGTCAACAGTGGCTTGACACGAGGTATGCGGCAGTTGAAACCCATGTCTTTCAAGCGTCTCTTGGTGGTGGATCTTGAAGCACTGACTCCAGCAGCTGTCCACTCCTTCTGAATCTCCCCCACATTTTTGAATGTTTTTTTTTTCACAATCTTGACCAGGGCGCGGTGATCCCTATCGCTTGTACACTTTTTCTGACCACAGTTTTTCCTTCCCTTTGCCTCTCCATTAATGTGTTTGGACACAGAGCTCTGAGAACAGCCAGCCTCTTCAGCAATAACCTTTTGTGTCTTTCCCTCCTTGTGCAATGTGTCGATGGTTGCCTTTTGGACAGCTGTCAAATCTGAAGTCTTCCCCATGTTTGTGTAGGCTTCAGAACTGGACTGAGAGACCATTTAAAGCCCTTTGCAGGTGTTTTGAGTTAATCAGCTGATTAGTTTGTGGCACCAGGTGTCTTCAAAATTTAACCCTTACACAATATTCTGATTTTGTGACACACGGAATTTTGGATTTTCATTTGTTGCCACTTCAAATCATCAAAATTAAATGAAATAAACATTTGAATGCATCAGTCTGTGTGCAATGAATAAATATAATGTACAAGTTACACCTTTTGAATGCAATTACTGAAATAAATCAAGTTTTTCAAAATATTCTAATTTACTGGCTTTTACCTGTGTGTATATATATATATATATATATATATATATAAATAAAATAAAAAAACACTTTAGCTCACCATCCGTGATTAGAGTCACGATGTTGGACTGTGTGTGTGTGTGTGTGTGTGTGTGTGTGTGTGTATGCATGTGTGTGTGTGTGTGTGTACTACGTGTACAAACATCAACCCATCCATTTGTAACTAATTAAAGCAGTCTTGGTTTTTCATCTCAAGGTGACGCCGCTTTTGAATCGTTCATGCGACGGCTCTCCGCTCAGCCTTGACATCCCATCTTTTGAAAGACGTCGCTCCGTCACCGCTTTTAACATTTTTTTTAATTTTTTAAAAATTTTTTTTAAATGTTGCGATGCCTGCAGCCTGTCGAAACGGGCCCCATTTCTCCAAATCACGGGCACACGCCGGATTCTATTACAATCAAGCTGACGCCAGCCGTATGTTCGCCATTTCTCAGCTGGGTGGAAACGACAATATCCATTAGGACTTAACAGCTCTCTATGCTTCTCATTGCGCTCTCCACAGGACATTAAGAGATGGTAATTATTACCCAAACACCTCTGTGAATTCCATTCCATCAAGGCAAAAACGGCCATTTTTTTTATTTTTTTATAACAATTTGCTGCGATACGGGCGAGCAACAGGAATTCCCTACTGGGTTTGAGAAAGTAATCCGCTGTGATTACTGGATGACGAGGAAAACGGCATCAAAATAGAAGATCTTTTTTTTCTGAGCCAATGGAGCATCCCGTGTTCTGTCACGCACCTGACAGACCCGTCAAACTACAGGCCCGTTTCCAACTGTCCCTTCGTGTCTAAAGTCCTGGAAAAAGTGGTCTATGCCCAACTGAAATCGCATTTGAACTCAAACAATATCGCTGAAATTGTTTTAAATCCTGCCATAGGAAACCACATTTTATCAAACTAATTGTAATCCATCCATCCATCCATCTTCTTCCGCTTATCCGAGGTCGGGTCGCGGGGGCAGCAGCCTAAGCAGGGAAGTCCAGACTTCCCTCTCCCCAGCCACTTCATCCAGCTCCTCCCGGGGGACCCCGAGGCGTTCCCAGGCCAGCCGGGAGACATAGTCTTCCCAACGTGTCCTGGGTCTTCCCCGCGGCCTCCTACCGGTCGGACGTGCCCTAAACACCTCCCTAGGGAGGCGTTCGGGTGGCATCCTGACCAGATGCCCGAACCACCTCATCTGGCTCCTCTCGATGTGGAGGAGCAGCGGCTTTACTTTGAGCTCCTCCCGGATGACAGAGCTTCTCACCCTATCTCTAAGGGAGAGCCCCGCCACCCGGCGGAGGAAACTCATTTCGGCCGCTTGTACCCGTGATCTTGTCCTTTCGGTCATAACCCAAAGCTCATGACCATAGGTGAGGATGGGAACGTAGAGCGACCGGTAAATTGAGAGCTTTGCCTTCCGGCTCAGCTCCTTCTTCACCACAACGGAGCGATACAGCGTCCGCATTACTGAAGACGCCGCACCGATCCGCCTGTCGATCTCACGATTCACTCTTCCCTCACTCGTGAACAAGACTCCGAGGTACTTGAACTTCTCCACTTGGGGCAAGATCTCCTCCCCAACCCGGAGATGGCACTCCACCCTTTTCCGGGCGAGAACCATGGACTCGGACTTGGAGGTGCTGATTCTCATCCCAGTCGCTTCACACTCAGCTGCGAACCGATCCAGTGAGAGCTGAAGATCCTGGCCAGATGAAGCCATCAGGACCACATCATCTGCAAAAAGCAGAGACCTAATCCTGCAGCCACCAAACCAGATCCCCTCAACGCCTTGACTGCGCCTAGAAATTCTGTCCATAAAAGTTATGAACAGAATTGGTGACAAAGGGCAGCCTTGGCGGAGTCCAACCCTCACTGGAAACGTGTCCGACTTACTACCGGCAATGCGGACCAAGCTCTGGCACTGATCATACAGGGAGTGGACTGCCACAATCAGACAGTCCGATACCCCGTACTCTCTGAGCACTCCCCACAGGACTTCCCGAGGGACACGGTCGAATGCCTTCTCCAAGTCCACAAAGCACATGTAGACTGGTTGGGCAAACTCCCATGCACCCTCAAGGACCCTGCCCAGAGTATAGAGCTGGTCCACAGTTCCACGACCAGGACGAAAACCACACTGTTCCTCCTGAATCCGAGGTTCGACTATCCGGCGTAGCCTCCTCTCCAGTACACCTGAATAGACCTTACCGGGAAGGCTGAGGAGTGTGATCCCACGATAGTTAGAACACACCCTCCGGTTCCCCTTCTTAAAGAGAGGAACCACCACCCCGGTCTGCCAATCCAGAGGTACCGCCCCCGATGTCCACGCGATGCTGCAGAGTCTTGTCAACCAAGACAGCCCCACAGCATCCAGAGCCTTAAGGAACTCCGGGCGGATCTCATCTACCCCCGGGGCCTTGCCACCGAGGAGCTTTTTAACTACCTCAGCAACCTCAGCCCCAGAAATAGGAGAGCCCACCACAGACTCCCCAGGCACTGCTTCCTCATAGGAAGACGTGTTGGTAGGATTGAGGAGGTCTAATTGTAATGATTTGTTTTAATACAATACTTGTGTCCACAGTTTCCAAAAACAATTTGAAACGTGGACTCGACAGAACACTTTTCCACTTTGCATCAGTCCGTCTTAGATGAGCTCGGGCCCGGCGAAGCCGGCGGCGTTTCTGGGTGTTGTTGATAAATGGCTGTGGCTTTGCATAGTAGAGTTTTAACTTGCACTTACAGATGTAGCGACCGACTGTAGTTACTGACAGTGGTTTTCTGAAGTGCTCATGTGGTGATATCCTTTACACACTGATGTTGCAATTCGATCGCCCGAGGGATCGAATTGTCACGTGCGGTGATTTCTCCAGATTCTCTGAACCTTTTGGTGATATTACGAACCGGCAGACGAACTGCTATACGGTATACAAAAAACGTGACTGCTGCCGTTGTTGTGTGTTGTTGCCGCGCTGGGAGGACGTTAATGAAACTGCCTAACAATAAACCCACAAGAGAAACCAAGAACTTTGCCCTCCATCATTCTACAGTTATAACGTGATTGGGCAGGTACGCTGTTTATATTGTGGGAAATCAGGTCCGCCTGAATTTTGGGAGATTTTCGGGAGAAAATGTGTCCCGGGGGGTTTTCGGGAGAAGCGCTGAATTTCGGGAGGGTTGGCAAGTATGTTATAAAGGCTTTAAATGTGTGTAACATTCATTCAAATCATAGAATAAATAGTGTTCCTACTTACAACAAGACATTAACAAACTCCATCTTTACATGAACACAAATCAATAAAAGTAGAACGCATTTTTTTTATTCTTTAGAGTTAACTAAGCAGCATGTGGGAATCAGTATTGACACTTTCCCCGTACTGGTAAATGACCTATTGATGCACCATCGGTGTTTAAACCCGACCCTCGCCTCATGTGGTTTCTTCCACCCGTGCAGGCAATAGGTTTTCTTTTTTTTCTTCTTTTATGGCGGGGTACTCAACGTTAAAGGTGCATTAGCGCCACCTATTGGAGTGTGAATCCCACATTACATACCCTACCTGTATTCCTTCCCTTGCTAAATTCTATTCCGTAACCTCGTCTTTTCTACAAAATGCACTAAAAAGTTCTGGTTGCTGCTTAGTAGCCCTTTGAGAGTAACTTCCTTCCTTCCTCCTTTTTCTCCTTTCTCCACTGTATTTCCCACAATTAATGATTGCATGTTCCACTGACTCTACCTCACATTCCTGTTGGGTGTTTACTTCTGAGGTGCATTGTCTTATTCGGTCTGGTGTGTCCTAATCTAATGCATGAAATACAAACCCCGTTTCCATATGAGTTGGGAAATTGTGTTAGATGTAAATATAAGCGGAATACAATGATTTGCAAATCATTTTCAACCCATATTCAGTTGAATATGCTACAAAGACAACATATTTGATGTTCAAACTGATAAACATTTTTTTTTTTTTTGCAAATAATCATTAACTTTATAATTTGATGCCAGCAACACGTGACAAAGAAGTTGGGAAAGGTGGCAATAAATACTGATAAAGTTGAGGAATGCTCATCAAACACTTATTGGGAACAGGTGGGTGCCATGATTGGGTATAAAAGTAGATTCCATGAAATGCTCAGTCATTCACAAACAAGGATGGGGGCGAGGGTCACCACTTTGTCAACAAATGCGTGAGCAAATTGTTGAACAGTTTAAGAAAAAACATTCTCAACCAGCTATTGCAAGGAATTTAGGGATTTCACCATCTACGGTCCGTAATATCATCAAAGGGTTTAGAGAATGTGGAGAAATCACTGCACGTAAGCAGCTAAGCCCGTGACCTTCGATCCCTCATGCTGTACTGCATCAACAAGCGACATCAGTGTGTAAAGGATATCACCACATGGGCTCAGGAACACTTCAGAAACCCACTGTCAGTAACTACAGTTCGTCGCTACATCTGTAAGTGCAAGTTAAAACTCTCCTATGCAAGGTGAAAACCGTTTTATCAACAACACCCAGAAACGCCGTCGGCTTCGCTGGGCCTGAGCTCATCTAAAATGGACTGATACAAAGTGGAAAAGTGTTCTGTGGTCTGACGAGTCCACATTTCATATTTTTTTTGGAAACTGTGGACAAGAGGAAAAGAACCATCCGTATTGTCAGCATGCGTGATGGTATGGGGGTGTATTAGTGCCAAAGACATGGGTAACTTACACATCTGTGAAGGCGCCATTAATGCTGAAAGGTACATACAGGTTTTGGAGCAACATATGTTGCCATCCAAGCAACGTTACCATGGACGCCCCTGCTTATTTCAGCAAGACAATGCCAAGCCACGTGTTACATCAACGTGGCTTCATAGTAAAAGAGTGCGGGTACTAGACTGGCCTGCCTGTAGTCCAGACCTGTCTCCCATTGAAAATGTGTGGCACATTATGAAGCCTAAAATAGCACAACGGAGACTTCCGGTCTGTTGAACAACTTAAGCTGTACATCAAGCAAGAATGGGAAAGAATTCCACCTGAGAAGCTTCAAAAATGTGTCTCCTCAGTTCCCAAATGTTTACTGAGTGTTGTTAAAAGGAAAGGCCATGTAACACAGTGGTGAACATGCCCTTTCCCAACTACTTTGGCACATGTTGCAGCCATGAAATTCTAAGTTAATTATTTTTTGCAAAAAAAACAAAAACTTTATGAGTTTCACAGGACATAAATACAATGCAAATCATTGTATTCCGTTTATATTTACATCTAACACAATTTCCCAACTCATATGGAAACGGGGTTTGTAATTCCTTCCTCTTTTGTGCTCCCCCTTACAGTTCTTCCCTCTCCTACTATGTTATGTATTTCATGTAAGTGTATTCCTATTGTACTTGTTTCCTTTAATGATTTTGCCTTTGCCTTACTGCGAGGTACCTCTCTGAGCTGCTCTAGGGTTAAGGTTTTGCCAGCTGATCTGCCAATTCATTGCCCTTTATGCCTGTGTGAGCCGGAACCCATAAAAACCTTACGCTGGTACCCTCTCAAGCCTGAACAATATTTGTATTTGTTATTATTTTATATTGTCTCTGCTTTGTGGCCTAAAATTGTGAACACAGATTAACACTGACCTTGAGTCGGAGCAGACCACCACCGTCTGTATTTGTCAAATCCTTACGGTTCTAATAATAATTAAAACAAATAAAAATAAAAAAATAAATCCTTATGGCCCTGTGTTTATTCTGGAGCTTTTAAAGATAATATCTGGAGAGATATCAGTCATGACCTAGTGTGGACCATGAATTGATTACGTGGACCCCGACTTAAACAAGTTGAAAAACGTATTGGGGTGCTACCATTTAGTGGCCAATTGTACGGAATATGTACTGAAATGTGCAATCTACTAATAAAAGTTTCAATCAATCAAAAACCACTCCTCTATGATTTGGATTGGGGCCTACTACAACCCTCTGCTTGGCCCCAATTATCATGAATGTGCAGCCCTTCGAGGTACCTGCAATTAAGGGCTATATAAATGAACTTTGATTGATTGATAGTGCTGCTATGATTGCCAATAGCTTGATTGTTAATTTTACTTCCTGATTTTAAAGCGTCATAACCCGCCCTATATTGCCTCTGATTGGCCTGCTCTAATATTTAGCCCAAACCATAGCTAATCGAGACTCATCATAAGTAAACCAACCATCATGGAGTTTCTCCGTCATCTTTGTTGTAGCGGTGTAGCGTGCAAGGACGGGAGTGGAAGAAGTGTCAAAAGATGGAGCTAACTGTTTTAATGACATTCAGACTTTACTTCAATCGATAATGGAGCAGCATCTCCTCATCCAGAAAACAACACCAAAAATGTGTCATGTGAAAAACCGTCCGACCTGAACTCTCTAATAAATAAAGTTCCTTGGGTGAATAATGTAAACTCACTACACCGGTATGTTTTAGTGCTTTCATGGCGACTTTACTGACAGATATAAGTAAGAACTTTACACTACTTTATATTAGAAATGGCAACAACGGAGAATGAATGTCCCATAACAAGAAGATACAGAAAAAGAAGAAGTTTATCGACTACGGTGTCCGCCCGGGCTACAAAGGCAGACTTGCGCAATTTTTCAGGATTTATGCAGATCCCAAATACAGATCAGCAGGTACCAGAGGGTAAGAAAAGTTGCTTTTGCATATTATTGCGAAACAAAACGGCAGCTAATATGTCTTACCTTAATCACACACCATAATATGGGGGGGTATATATTTTCTAGTATTTCTTATATATATATATATATATATATATATATATATATATATCTCAGTGACGTGCGGTGAGGTTGATGGCTGGTGAGGCACTGACTTCATCACAGTCAGATTTACAAACATATGAACCCTAAAGAATATATTATTCACCATTTGATTGGCAGCAGTTAACGGGTTGTGTTTAAAAGCTCATATCAGCATTCTTCCCTGCTTGGCACTCAGCATCAAGGCTTGGAATTGGGGGTTAAATCACCAAAAATTATTCCCGGGCGTGGCGCCGCTGCTGCCCACTGCTCCCCTCACCATCCCAGGGATGGGTCAAATGTAGAGGACAAATTTCATTACACCTAGTGTGTGTGTGTGACAATCATTGGTACTTTAACTTAACTTTAACTTTACACATACAAACTGTAGCACACAAAAAAGCACATTTAATAAAAAAATTTTTATTAAGGTCTTACCTTTACTAATAAATAAAGTCCATTCGCCGCTGTTGTGCTGGATTAATGCACCCCCTGACGGGTGTGTTATAACAACTAAAGCCCTCACTTAAACTTTCCACGTGCAAGATTGAATCTATTTAAAAAAGTGTAACCGAGGGTTTATAAATGTCGCCTATACTGTATGAAACTACAAAATAACAAACACGGAGGCTCCAGTTTACACGAGGACCACTTTATTTACCTTCTTTCAAAAACCTCCACTCCACTACAACATGTCATCACTTCCGCTCTTGGCGCCTTCAAAATAAGAGCTCAAGGCATATACTGTATAACAGCGCATAACAGGAACTTAACATCACAAAGAGGAAAGCCCATAAAATAGGTTACAAAAGTTATTTAATAAGAAGCCAAAAAGTGCAAAAACAATAAAGTTCGTGTTGGAGGAGTTGTGAATTAGATACACCTGCACCTAATGTTGTGGCCCTGCAGTCATTCACAGCTCCTCCAACACGAACATTATTGTTTTTGCACTTTTTGGCTTCTTATGAAATAACTTTTTTAAATAGATTCAATCTTGCACGTGGAAAGTTTAAGTGTGGGCTTTAGTTGATATAACAATTCTACGGCGGGGGTGCAGGAGGCGGGGCTACTGGAGCCTCAGCCAGTGCGTCTTTTGCAGCCGTTTTATGATCGCTCAGCACAGGAAATAAGTTTCACACATACAGTTGTTGACAAAATACACTGTACATTATACACCTCAGCTAACTAAACTATGGAAATGTATAATATAATTCATATAGCAATACGGTCTCACTGCACAGCAGGCCAGCAGTTAGCCGAGTCCGCAATCCATGTTGAGGCACTGAGTGACGTGCCTCGACTGGCTGCTGTTCACCGCGCCGTCTCTTCTCAGTATTTGAACGGCAAATGTAAAAATTCAGCGATTTTGAATAAAAATAATCTAAAACTGGTGAAGTTAAATGGAAAATAACTTTATAGTATAATCACTGCATACATATAACAATTTAATTAAATTTTTTTCTTTTTACATTTGTTTTCTTTCCATGATCCTGCCTCTAGTGACTGCACGTCACCGTACTATGCATGCCTGATTAAATGCGGTGTCCCCACATGACACGGTCTTTTATGCGTCTTTCATCCCGGTCCTGCTACTAATCAATCAAACGTACATATCCACACACGGACACGGGCTCAATATCATCTTCCCCTTTTTTCCAAAGATTGCAAACACACACTGCAGACAGGTCTTGTTGATGGATGGCAGGCTGGCAAGGGGCTGATTAGCACGAGTGACTGGCCCAGAATTACAACTCTTGACAACATTGTTGCTTCGGCAACACCCGGCACGCCGGGCGATCAATGAGCTCCTTTGACTTGTTCCTCCTCCTTATTGACACCGTCAGACACGGCAAATAATAAACATATAGTAAATTAAGGTGTCAGTCAGAAGCGATCGTGAAGGCGGTGTCAGTCCGATCATGCGGCGTCACCGCCGACACCCGATCCATTTTCATTAGAGGAAGAAAGTAGTGGCAACCATCAAAGTTCCCTTCATATTAACATCTAAATGGATGTTCGCAGCCACGGCAGCAAAGACCCAATTATGCCGCTCCTGCAATTCCGACTTGACAAATGACGGAACATTCCAGCGCTCTCCCTCGCCAAAGTCTGACGAGCGGCACTGTAATTTATTTCCCCGGAAAGTTTCGCTTTTTCACGCCAGTTTTTCACTCCAAAGTGTAATTATTCAAAGGAAAAATTGGACAGCCGTCGTCGCGTACGCGGTGTTTATTTTTTAATATATACGTGTGCAGCTTCATTAATCTCACATTGTCTTCACTGGAGGGACAAATACATCATCAACCCGCCTTCGCCCTTCACTCCGGACGTGTGTCGTGTTATTTATGGCTTTCGTCGGAGTCCATCACTCATGTTTTAAAGCTCTATTCAGGTTTCGTATTTGACTATGTAGTTAAAACAATTTTACACACAGTAACTCTGTCCAACGTAAAAGACGCCGTATATCCAGAGGTGGGTTGAGTAGCAAGGAACTGTAACAGTGACGTGCAGTCACTAGAGCAGCGTTTCTCAAAGTGTGGGGCGCGCCCCACTGGTGGGGAATTGAAACATGACAGGTGGGGCGCGAGGAACGGGAGGAAATTTCACTTTACATTTTTTTTTTAATTATTATATTCTTAGATTATTTTTTTTACTATGCTTTCATTTTCTATACACACTGTAAATCACTTTGTGATTCTGTCTGTGAAATCCGCTACATAAATAAATGGAAATTACCGGTACTTATTTTTACTGTAGGCTTTATATTTCTCGGTACGAGCGAACGTTTGACAGACATAGCGACAGTAACTAATGGGGGCGGGGCTATGCGGAACAAACTTTTGCGCGGATGGGTAGCAGGCTAATGTGTGGACCACAATTAGACAAATATATACATTTGTGACTCGCACCTCAAAGGTCGTCGAGCCAGAGCCAGCGCCTGCAGAGAAACAAAAATGTGACGGGCACACACTGTGTCATTCACCGGGAAGCACTCGCGTCAAGGCAGCTCAGCCCCGAACTCAATGAGGTTTTAACAGATGTTGTGAGCGCGGTAAATTTGATCAAAACACGACCACTGAAAGTGCGACTGTTCTCTGCACTGTGTGAGGAAATGGGAGCTGATCATACAGCCGTGCTGTTTCACAGTGAAGCAAGGTGGCTCTCCTGGGGGAAAGTGCTGTCACTTGCCCTGTCTTGCCAAATGCATAGCTCCTCCTTTTTTTTTTTCAAAGTGGCACTTTTATTTTATTTATTATTGAACTTAATGCAAGTTATTTGATTTATTATTGAACTTGATGCAAGTTATAACACTTTTTTTGATTTATTATTGAACTTGATGCAAGTTATAACACTTTTTTGATTTATTATTGAACTTGATGCAAGTTATTTGATTTATTATTGAACTTGATGCAAGTTATAACACTTTTTTTGATTTATTATTGAACTTGATGCAAGTTATTTGATTTATTATTGAACTTGATGCAAGTTATAACACTTTTTTTAATTTAATATTGAACTTGATGCAAGTTATTTGATTTATTATTGAACTTGATGCAAGTTATAACACTTTTGTTTGATTTATTATTGAACTTGATGCAAGTTATAACACTTTTTTTTATTTATTATTGAACGTCATGCAAGTTATAACACTTTTTTTGATTTATTATTGAATTTGATGCAAGTTATTTGATTTATTATTGAACTTGATGCAAGTTATAACACTTTTTTTGATTTATTATTGAACTTGATGCAAGTTATAACACTTTTGTTTGATTTATTATTGAACTTTATGCAAGTTATAACACTTTTTTTAAATTTATTATTGAACGTGATGCAAGTTATAACACTTTTTTTTTGGATTTATTATTGAACTTGATGCAAGTTATAACACTTTTTTTTGATTTATTATTAAACGTGATGCAAGTTATTACACTTTTTTGATTTATTATTGAACGTGATGCAAGTTATAACACTTTTGTTTTATTTATTATTGAACTTGATGGAAGTTATTTTATTTATTATTGAACTTGATGCAAGTTATACCACAGCTGCACAGTTATTTTATTTATTATTGAACTTGATGTTATTTTATGTTATTGAGTTTGAAAGTATACAACTTGATGTTCAATAAATTTGAAAATGTTAAAGCTTGGCATTAGCGCTCTGTTGGGGTGATGGGGGCAGGTGGGGCTTGAAAACTCCCCCTTGTCCAAAGTGGGGGATGACAAAAAAAGTTTGAGAACCACTGCACTAGAGGCAGGTGATCATCATGGAAAGAAAAAAAATGTAAAAAGAAAAAAAAACAATTAAATTGTTACAAACCCCATTTCCATATGAGTTGGGAAATGGTGTTAGATGTAAATATAAACGGAATACAATGATTTGCAAATCCTTTTCAACCCATATTCAGTTGAATATGCTACAAAGACAAGATATTTGATGTTCAAACTCATAAACTTTATTTATTTTTTGCAAATAATAATTAACTTAGAATTTCATGGCTGCAACACGTGCCAAAGTCGTTGGAAAAGGGCATGTTCACCACTGTGTTACATCACCTTTTCTTTTAACAACACTCAATAAACGATTGGGAACTGAGGAAACTAATAGTTGAAGCTTTGAAAGTGGAATTCGTTCCCATTCTTGTTTTATGTAGAGCTTCAGTCGTTCAAAAGTCCGGGGGTCTCCGCTGCCGTATTTTACGCTTCATAATGCGCCACACATTTTCGATGGGAGACAGGTCTGGACTGCGGGTGGGCCAGGAAAGTACCCGCACTCTTTTTTTACCAAGCCACGCTGTTGTAACACGTGCTGAATGTGGCTTGGCATTGTTTTGCTGAAATAAGCAGGGGCGTCCATGAAAAAGGTGGCGCTTAGATGACAGCATATGTTGTTCCAAAACCTGTATGTACCTTTCAGCATTAATGGTGCCTTCACAGATGTGTAAGTTGCCCATGCCTTGGGCACTAATACACCCCCATACCATCACAGATGCTGGCTTTTGAACTTTGCGTCGATAACAGTCTGGATGGTTCGCTTCCCCTTTGGTCCGGATGACACGATGTCGAATATTTCCAAAAACACGAGTCCACAGAACACTTTTCCACTTTGCATGAGTCCATCTTAGATGATCTCGGGCCCAGAGAAGCCGGCGGCGTTTCTGGGTGTTGTTGATAAATGGCTTTCGCTTTGCATAGTAGAGCTTTAACTTGCACTTACAGATGTAGCGACAAACTGTATTTAGTGACAGTGGTTTTCTGAAGTGTTCCTGAGCCCATGTGGTGATATCCTTTAGAGATTGATGTCGGTTTTTGATATAGTGCGGTCTGAGGGATCGAAGGTCACGGTCATTCAATGTTGGTTTCCGGCCATGCCGCTTACGTGGAGTGATTTCTCCAGATTCTCTGAACCTTTTGATGATATTATGGACCGTAGATGTTGAAATCCCTAAATTTCTTGCAATTGCACTTTGAGAAACGTTGTTCTTAAACTGTTTGACTATTTGCTCACGCAGTTGTGGACAAAGGGGTGTACCTCGCCCCATCCTTTCTTGTGAAAGACTGAGCATTTTTTGGGAAGCTGTTTTTATACCCAATCATGGCACCCACCTGTTCCCAATTAGCCTGCACACCTGTGGGATGTTCCAAATAAGTGTTTGATGAGCATTCCTCAACTTTATCAGTATTTATTGCCACCTTTCCCAACTTCTTTGTCACGTGTTGCTGGCATCAAATTCTAAAGTTTATGATTATTTGCAAAAAAAAAAAAATGTTTTTTCAGTTTGAACATCAAATATGTTGTCTTTGTAGCATATTCAACTGAATATGGGTTGAAAATGATTTGCAAATCGTTGTATTCCGTTTATATTTACATCTAACACAATTTCCCAACTCATATGGAAACGGGGTTTGTATATGTATCCAGTGATTATACTATAAAGTTATTTTCCATTTAACTTCACCAGTTTTGGATTATTTTTATTCAAAATCGCTGAATTTTCACATTTGCCGTTCAAATACTGAGAAGAGACGGCACGGTGAACAGCAGCCAGTCGAGGCACGTCACTCAGTGCCTCAACATGGATGGACTCGGCTAACTGCTGGCCTGCTGTGCAGTGAGACCGTATTGCTATATGAATTATATTATACATTTCCATAGTTTAGTTAGCTGAGGTATATAATGTACAGTGTATTTTGTCAACAACTGTATGTGTGTAACGTATTTCTTGTGCTGAGCGATCATAAAACGGCTGCAAAAGACGCACTGGCTGAGGCTCGCCTCCTGCACCCCCGCCGTAGAATTGTTATATCAACTAAAGCCCACACTTAAACTTTCCACGTGCAAGATTGAATCTATTTCAAAAAATGATTTCATAAGAAGCCAAAAAGTGCAAAAACAATAATGTTGGTGTTGGAGGAGTTGTGAATGACCGCAGGGACACAACATTAGATACACCTGCAGACTGCAGGTGTACCTAATTCACAACTCCTCCAACACGAACATTATTGTTTTTGCACTTTTTGGCTTCTTATTAAATAACTTTTGTAACCTATTTTCATGGGCTTTCCTCTTTGTGATGTTAAGTTCCTGTTATGCGCTGTTATACAGTATATGCTCTTATTTTGAAGGCGCTAAGAGCGGAAGTGATGTCACGTTGCGGAGGTTTTTGAAAGAAGGTAAATAAAGTGGTCCTCGTGTAAACCGGAGCCTCCGTGTTTGTTATTTTGTAGTTTCATGCAGTATAGGCGACATTTATAAACCCTCGGTTACACTTTTTTAAATAGATTCAATCTTGCACGTGGAAAGTTGAAGTGAGGGCTTTAGTTGCGGCGCATGGACTTCATTTATAAGTAAAGGTAAGACCATAATAACGTTGTTTTAATTAAATGTGCTTTTTTGTGTGCTACAGTTTGTATGTGTAAAGTTAAAGTGAAGTTAAAGTAGCAATGATTGTCACACACACACTAGGTGTAATGAAATTTGTCCTCTGGATTTGACCCATCCCCTTGTTCACCCCCTGGGAGGTGAGGGGAGCAGTGGGCAGCAGCGGCGCCGCGCCTGGGAATAATTTTTGGTGATTTAACCCCCAATTCCAACCCTTGATGCTGAGTGCCAAGCAGGGAAGAATGCTGGTATGAGCTTTTAAACATAACCCGTTAACTGCTGCCAATCAAATGGTGAATAAGATACTCTTTAGGGTTCATATGTTTGTAAATCTGACTGTGATGAAGTCAGTGCCTCACCAGCCATCAACCTCACCGCACGTCACTGAACTGTAAGTATACCGTTATTTTAGATCGGAGCTATTCAACTCGGCCATACCGGCCAAAACTTGGGAGCAGCAAATTCTTAAAAACACAAGAGTGTTCCTGTTGTGTAGAGCAGTGTTTTTCAATCTTTTTTTTAAGCCGAGGCACATTTTTTTCATTGTAAAAATGCGGAGGCACTCCACCAGCAGAAATCATTAAAGGGGAACATTATCACATTGTAAATAATTGTTAAAACCATTAAAAATCAGTTCCCAGTGGCTTATTATATTTTTTTTTTTCAAAATTTTACCCATCACGCAATATCCCTAAAAAAAAGCTTCAAAGTGCCTGATTTTAACCACCTTTTAAAATGGAAATATATTTTTAATATTTGCAGGTCTTCTGAACCTGTGTTTCTTATTGTCGGGCACTGAGCGCCTCCAAGTTTCTCGGCTGTAATACACGTGTCCACCACTTGTGGCAGTAATGACAATCTCAAACAAACAGAAGAAGTCTGGAGCTAAAGTCATAGAAAAAGGGTAAGCGCAAAATGTACGACTAAAACGGTGAAGCAGCATTTTTAGTATAGGTAGAATTTATTTCAGCACTGCGTTATTGCATGTAATTGTAGTTTTAATAGTTTTTAAGAGTCCTTTCATTTGTAGTATATGTAATTAGTAGGGGTGTAACGGTACACAAAAATGCCGGTTTGGTACGTACCTCGGTTTAGAGGTCCCGGTTCGGTTAATTTTTGGTACAGCAGGAAAAAAACTAATTATACATTTTTTGGTTATTTATTTACCAAATTTGTAAACAATGGCATAACATACATATACACACAGGGTCCATTGCCAGGGTTAATGTGGTCAACATATATCAAATAAAAACTAAATAAGATAAGGCTCAGAATGGTTTCTTAACAAAACCTTTCTACATATAAAGTGCTTTTTTTGATTGATTGAGACTTTTATTAGTAGATTGCACAGTACAGTACATATTCCGTACAATTGACCACTAAATACGTTTTTCAACTTGTTTAAATCGAGGTCCACGTTCATCAACATTAAACTACCTCAAGTTGTTGCTCGGATTAAATAAAATGACAAAACTTTTCTTCTACATATAAAAAGTGCAACATTAAACAGTTTCAAGTCAACTCAGCTTCAGATTAAAGGGGAACATTATCACAATTTCAGAAGGGTTAAAACCATTAAAAATCAGTTCCCAGTGGCTTATTTAATTTTTCGAAATTTTTTCCAAAATTTTACCCATCACGCAATATCCCTAAACAAAGCTTCAAAGTGCCTGATTTTAACCATCGTTATATACACCCGTCCATTTTCCTGTGACGTCACATAGTGAAGCCAACACAAACAAACATGGCGGAAAGAACAGCAAGCTATAGCGACATTAGCTCGGATTCAGACTCGGATTTCAGCGGTTTAAGCGATTCAACAGATTACGCATGTATTGAAACGGATGGTTGTAGTGTGGAGGCAGGTAGCGAAAACGAAATTGAAGAAGAAACTGAAGCTATTGAGCCATATCGGTTGGAACCGTATGCAAGCGAAACCGACGAAAACGACACGACAGCCAGCGACACGGGAGAAAGCGAGGACGAATTTGGCGATCGCCTTCTAACCAACGATTGGTATGTGTTTGTTTGGCATTAAAGGAAACTAACAACTATGAACTAGGTTTACAGCATATGAAATACATTTGGCAACAACATGCACTTTGAGAGTGCAGACAGCCCAATTTTCATCAATTAATATATTCTGTAGACATACCCTCATGTCAGCAGGCCAGGGAAGCTAGGGTCGATATTCTTCTCTTGATCATCTTCGGGACGGTGTGAGCCAAGACATCCAGGGGGTTTAGCTCGCTCGTCTGCGGGAACAAACTGCCGCCAGTGCTTGCCGTGCTACCGAGGCCCTTTGTCCCTGAATTGCTCACACACTCCGGCAGATTCAATGGGGGTCTGGCGGCAGATTTCTTTGACTTCATCGTTGGAAATGCATCTGCTTTGAGTGTCGCAGGATATCCACACATTCTTGCCATCTCTGTCGTAGCATAGCTTTCGTCGGTAAAGTGTGCGGAACAAACGTCCAATTTCTTGCCACTTTGGCATCTTTGGGCCACTGGTGCAACTTGAATCCGTCCCCGTTCGTGTTGTTACACCCTCCGACAACACACCGACGAGGCATGATGTCTCCAAGGTACGGAAAACAGTCGAAAAAACGGAAAATAACAAAGCTGATTGGACTCGGCTTCCTGATGTGACGTCACAACGTGACGTCATCGCTCCGAGAGCGAATAATGTTTAAGGTGTTTAATTCGCCAAAATTCACCCATTTAGAGTTCGGAAATCGGTTAAAAAAATATATGTTTTTTTTTCTGCAACATCAAGGTATATATTGACGCTTACATAGGTCTGGTGATAATGTTCCCCTTTAACAAAACCTTTCTACATATAAAGTGCTTTTTATGATTGATTGATTGAGACTTTTATTAGTAGATTGCACAGTGATGTACATATTCCGTACAATTGACCACTAAATGGTAACACCCCAATAAGTTTTTCAACTTGTTTAAATCGAGGTCCACGTTAATCAACATTAAACTACCTCAAGTTGTTGCTCAGATTAAATACAATGACAAAACTTTTCTTCTACATATAAAAAGTGCAACATTAAACAGTTTCAAGTCAACTCAGCTTCAGATTAAAGTGGAACATTATCACAATTTCAGAAGGGTTAAAACCATTAAAAATCAGTTCCCAGTGGCTTATTTAATTTTTCTAAATTTTTTCCAAAATTTTACCCATCACGCAATATCCCTAAAAAAAGCTTCAAAGTGCCTGATTTTAACCATCGTTATATACACCCGTCCATTTTCCTGTGACGTCACACAGTGATGCCAATACAAACAAACAGCAATGTATAGCAACATTAGCTCGGATTCAGACTCGGATTTCAGCGGCTTAACACTGTCTGATAAGATAATTACTAACAACTATGAACTAGGTTTACAGCATATGAAATACATTTGGCAACAACATGCACTTTGAGAGTGCAGACAGCCCATTTCAGGCGCGCTAAGAACATATATTTTTCCACGATCTCAGCACTCAGGTTAACCATACCTAAATAGCAGAGGTGTGGACTCGAGTCACATGACTTGGACTCGAGTCAGACTCGAGTCATGAATTTGATGACTTTAGACTCGACTTGACAAAATGTAAAAAGACTTGCAACTCGACTTAGACTTTAACATCAATGACTTGTGACTTCACTTGGACTTGAGCATTTTGAATTGACATGACTTGACATGACTTGCTACTTTCCCCAAAACCCAAAGATGAAAAAGTTATTCGGGAGCGCTCCGTATTTTTCATTGTGTACTTGTCTATCAGCGTTGCGTGTGTCAGCTGGTGTGCTCTCAGTACAACAGCCAATCAAATTAGATCTACTTTGTTTTCATCACACAGCATTCATCCAATCAAATTGCAGGACAACCAAGGAAGAAGACATGTCCAAACCACACGCCAGTGAACAAAAAATGATACCTAAAATAATTTTGTTTGGGTATAAAAATTACGAGGTGGTCAACACAAAACGGTTTGCAGTATGCAACACATGCGGTTCGAAAATTACTGATGGAGAGGCAACAACTTCCAACTTCGTCCGGCATTTGAAGTTGAACAAAGAAGGGTAAGTTTTGAATGTAAGATAACGTTTATTGGCTAAGTAACGTGACTTTTATTTGCTGTGTAGTTAAATCAGTGAGGCTGTAAACTCACTGCTAACGTTATAACGTTATTGCAAACACGGGAATCTGTTGCAGTTCACTACCTTATTCATACTTTTTGTTCAGTGATTTTTTTTAAGCAGGGTTACGTTAGTCAATATATCACACGTAACGTGAGACGGCGGTCAGCAGCACCGCGTATTTTAGCCACCTAAAAAAAGACAAAAATAGTCAAATAAAGGTCAGTTAAAATGTATACTATATTATGAATATGTGTACCGTTTTAGCTAGCTTTCTGACATACTGTTGGTTGTTTACCTCAGTGGTCCCCAACCACCGGGCCACGGCCCGGTACTGGTCCGTGGATCGATTGGTATCGGGCCACACAAGAATTTTTTCTTTTTTTTTTCTTTTTTTAATTAAATCAACATAAAAAACACAAGATACACTTACAAGTAGTGCACCAACCCAAAACAACTCTCTCCCCCCTTTTGTTCTGGGCATTGAACATGACGACTCTTCCTTCACTGTTCCGAGTGGCCATGAGAGTCTTGGCAGTGCCTGCCTCCAGTGCTCCAGTGGAGCGAGTTTTCAGCCATGGTGGCATCATACTACGCCCCCATCGTGCACAAATGACTGACAGACTCTTGGCTAATTTGGTCTTTTGCAAATGCAATGCAGCATAGGGCCCTGACATATAAAAAGTACAACTTTTTTGTTATGTTCACGTATATGTCATGTTTTTTCAATGTTAACACTTTTGTACATTTGCACTTTATTTTTCAATGTGTTTGTTCTGTAAAGGAATGAGTTAATGTTTAAAATGACTGGTTAATAGTGCTATTATAAAGTGCAATGTCAGCACAATTTTCTTTCCTGCAATTTAAAATGCCATCCATCCATCCATCCATCCATCCATCCATCTTCTTCCGCTTATCCGAGGTCGGGTCGCGGGGGCAGCAGCCTAAGCAGGGAAGCCCAGACTTCCCTCTCCCCAGCCACTTCGTCCAGCTCCTCCCGGTGGATCCCGAGGCGTTCCCAGGCCAGCCGGGAGACATAGTCTTCCCAACGTGTCCTGGGTCTTCCCCGTGGCCTCCTACCGGTCGGACGTGCCCGAAACACCTCCCGAGGGAGGCGTTCGGGTGGCATTTAAAATGCCACCCGAACGAAAAATTTAAAATGCACTTGTTTTAATAAATAAATACAGCGTTTGAAAAGCATACACAATCTGTGTTAATATATTAGTCTGTGGTTAAAAGGACTTGAAAGGACTCGAAACTCAAAATGCAGGACTTAGGACTTGACTTGAGACTTTCCAGTCTTGACTTTGGACTTGACTCGGGGCTTGCCTGTCTTGACTCGGGACTTGACTCGGACTTGAGGGCAAAGACTTGAGACTTACTTGTGACTTGCAAAACAATGACTTGGTCCCACCTCTGCTAAATAGACACAAAATACTGCATTACACAAGACTACCCGAATGTACTCGAATGATTGAAAAAAAACAAATGTTTTTAAGCTAAATTATTGGTAAACACAGTTTATGTATAATCATTTACGTAAAACCGCGAGTTTTCATCAATTAATATATTCTGTAGACATACCCTCATCCGCTCTCTTTTCCTGAAAGCTGATCTGTCCAGTTTTGGAGTTGATGTCAGCAGGCCTTCGGTGGCATAAGGGACGGTGTGAGCTCGCTCGTCTGCGGGAACAAACTGCCGCCATTGCTTGCCGTGCTAGCGAGGTCCTTTGTCCCTGAACAGCTCACACACTCCGGCAGATTCAATGGGGGTCTGGCGGCAGATTTCTTTGACTTTATCGTCGGAGATGCATCTGCTTTGAGTGTCGCAGGATATCCACACATTCTTGCCATCTCTGTCGTACCATAGCTTTCGTCGGTAAAGTGTGCGGAACAAACGACTGACCATTTCGTCGGCTTTCCCCACACCCTCGTATTTTGAACAAATTTCGTCCAATTTCTTGCCACTTTCGCATCCTTGGGCCACTGGTGCAACTTGAATCCGTCCCTGTTCGTGTTGTTACACCCTCCGACAACACACCGACGAAAGTGAGTAAATGGCAGATTGCTTCCCGAGAGCGAATCATAGAAAGGCGTTTAATTCGCCAAAATTCACCCATTTAGAGTTCGGAAATCGGTTAAAAAAAAAAAAAAGGTATTTTTTCTGCAACATCAAGGTATATATTGACGCTTACATAGGTCTGGTGATAATGTCCCCCTTTAACTTTTCTTCCCATCCCCCCCCCCCAGCCTGGCTAATGTTGCGTTTTGGACCAGTTGTTCCTCCCAGGGAATTCAAGTCACAAGTCGCTCCCAAGCTCTTTACGACACTTAAAGCTGAGTTGAAAAACCACCAGAGACAGAATAGGTATTTTGTAATATATTTGCAAAGCTTTGCAGATATACTTTCACAGAAACAGCATAGAACATTCGGATCGCCCCGCTAAAATAGTCTGCCTCCCCGACCCCAAAACCCTCTCTCCTCTCTCTAGTCAAAACAAATGCTAGTCAAAACACATTCCAAAGATTTCAAGGTTAACACACACAGTTTACTTGCAGAGAAACAGAAAGAGAATAAATGGAAAACACGTGCTGTTTTCAAATATGACTATGAAAGAAAATAAGTAACACTAAAATTCGGATATATGTAAATATCTGCCTCCGACACTAACTTGGCAGTAAGAGGATATACGGGCTTATTGTTTTTCCACCATAGAAGTGGGTCAAAATCTAGTTTATAATGCAACATGGTCTTAAATCTGCTGCTATAAAAACATTTGTTATTGCTTTAGCCCTGCCTGACTCGCCGAGGAGAGGCTGCTTGAATGAAGCAGCTGCTGAACAATGTCTGCAAACCTCCGTCCTCCATTCGTGTATCGCGCAGCCGAAGTGTTCCCAAACGGGAGATCTTAACGAGGCAGGAAGGTCTTCCAGCTCTGACTTTCGCATGTTGTCGTAGCCCGGTCATTGCTCGCATGCCTTGTGTTGTGCCTCGATGTGCATTGTTTACACAACGTGTGGTACGCTACTTAGGTATGTCCGTGTGGAAACTCGTTCGGTACACCTCCAGACCGAACCGGAACCCCCGTACCGAAACTGTTCAATACAAATACACGTACCGTTACAGCCCTAGTGCATCATACTTGCCAACCCTCCCGGATTTTCCGGGAGACTCCCGAAATTCAGCGCCTCTCCCGAAAACCTCCCGGGACAAATTTTCTCCCGAAAATCTCCCGAAATTTCAGGCCGAGCTGGAGGCCACGCCCCCTCCAGCTCCATGCGGACCTGAGTGACGTGTTGACAGCCTGTTCACACGTCCGCTTTCCCACAATATAAACAGCTAATGATCGAGGGCGAGTTCTTGGTTTCTTATGTGGGTTTATTGTTAGGCAGTTTCATTAACGTCCTCCCAGCGCGGCAACAACACACAACAACAGCAGTCAAGTTTTCGTCTACCGTAAAGCAGTTTGTCTGCCGTAAACAGCAATGTTGTGACACTTTTAAACAGGACAATACTGCCATCTACTGTACATGCATATGTGACCCACCCGTAATGTGTCACATTTTTGTGTTGATTTATTTATTTTATTTTATGGTTTTAATTCGTTTTTGGAGCTGTCATTACACATTTATCAGTATTCACATTGGTCAGTAGGGGGCAGTAGGGTGTTTCTTCCCAATTTAATGCTATCACCTGCAGACCGGAAGTGTCTTGTCATTCTGATGAGTGCAACCAGTCTGTGAACAATTGAAACGTCCTGTGTGCTTTTTCCTCCTGTATAACAGGTTAGTTTTGGTGAATCAACTCACTGAATAATATCCATGTGATCTTTATAAGTGTATGTACACATTCTGATGGTGGAGCCTAACTCTAAAATGTTTGTGAGTTGTAGTTTGTATTCGTGAATGAATCCAGTGCAAAGCTGCAGTAATCAATACAAAATGGTGACGTGAGTGCGCAATGTTTATATAGGAACTTCTGATCCTAATTCAGACTCCCAAATTAGAGCTCCCGTTTTTTTATTGATTTTATAATGTATATTTGTATAATGTGTGTGTTCTGAAATAGTGACAGAGAATAGAACAAGGATGGACAATTCAACCCTTAACTCAACAATGAGTAGATGAGTGTTATGTGTGTGTATATGTGTAAATAAATGAACACTGAAATTCAAGTATTTCTTTTATTTATTTATATATATATATATATATATGTAATAAAAAAAATATATAGCTAGAATTCACTGAAAAAAAAGTATTTCTTATACATATATATATATCTTAACCACGCCCCCAACCACGCCCCCCGCCCCCCACCTCCCGAAATCGGAGGTCTCAAGTTTGGCAAGTATGTAGTGCATTGACATTTTCACTTTGCTAACAAACATAGAAAACTGGGGGTCCAAACTTGTGACTTACATCAAAGTCATCAATCAACGTGTATTTATATATCCCTTAATCACGAGTGTCTCAAAGGGCTGCACAAGCCACAACGATCAAGGGCAAGAAATCTCCATTCTCATGTTGTATGATTCAGTATCGATTCTCATTTTTCAAAAATCGATTTTCTTCCCCCGCTCCCGGCAATGTGTAAAGAAAAAGTAACCGAGCCGCCTGAAGAAGAAATACAACCGCCTCCGCGAACTTTGAAAGCAAACGTTTGGAAGACACTTTGGATTTTACCTTGAGACATGAGTCATGCAAATTGCCGACTTTGCAACGCTAAAGTTAAGTATTTTGGGAATACTTAACAGACGGATGCCACCCAGAGTTATCAGAGGAAAAGGATCAT
This sequence comes from Nerophis lumbriciformis, assembly GCF_033978685.3. Taxonomy (NCBI): domain Eukaryota; kingdom Metazoa; phylum Chordata; class Actinopteri; order Syngnathiformes; family Syngnathidae; genus Nerophis; species Nerophis lumbriciformis. The sequence continues at coordinate 5,078,264 of NC_084572.2, read as the reverse complement.
CCACAAACAACACCGGCAGCTGATCAACGCACACTTCACCAGTTTACAAAATGACCACCCAGATCTGAACGGGCAAAGAAGATAACCAGATCCATCGCTTGTTTCATTGCAAAAGACCTGCGACCATACAGAGCAGTGGAGAGAGAAGGCTTCAGGTTCGTGATCAAAACTGTTGAGCCACGGTATGACATCCCATCACGCTCGGTTTTTACAGACAATGTTGTACCTTCACCTTGCAGAGAGACAAAGCTAAAAGTGGGGGAAGCTGTGACTAAAGCTAGTGGTTAGAGTGTCCGCCCTGAGATCGGTAGGTTGTGAGTTCATACTCCGGCCGAGTCATACCAAAGACTATAAAAATGGGACCCATTACCTCCCTGCTTGGCACTCAGCATCAAGGGTTGGAATTGGGGGTTAAATCACCAAAAATGATTCCCGGGCGCGGCACCGCTCTTGCCCACTGCTCCCCTCACCTCCCAGGGGGTGATCAAGGGTGATGGGTCAAATGCAGAGAATAATTTCGCCACACTTAGTGTGTCTGTGACAATCATTGGTACTTTAACTTTAACTTTAACTTTAGCAGAGTAGCTCTTACCTGTGACCACTGGACCTCTAGGACCTAGACTGGGGTAGATCCTGCTGATATCCTATGTATTGAAGGAATAGAGAAACGTTTTGAATCGGAAAAATATCGTTTTTGAATCGAGAATCGAGTTGAATCGACATTGCCGGCAGTAAGTCGGACACGTTTCCAGTGAGGGTTGGACTCCGCCAAGGCTGCCCTTTGTCACTGATTCTGTTCATAACTTTTATGGACAGAATTTCTAGGCGCAGTCAAGGCGTTGAGGGGATCCGGTTTGGTGGCTGCAGGATTAGGTCTCTGCTTTTTGCAGATGATGTGGTCCTGATGGCTTCATCTGGCCAGGATCTTCAGCTCTCGCTGGATCGGTTCGCAGCCGAGTGTGAAGCGACTGGGATGAGAATCAGCACCTCCAAGTCCGAGTCCATGGTTCTCGCCCGGAAAAGGGTGGAGTGCCATCTCCGGGTTGGGGAGGAGACCCTGCCCCAATTGGAGGAGTTCAAGTACCTCGGAGTCTTGTTCACGAGTGAGGGAAGAGTGGATCGTGAGATCGACAGGCGGATCGGTGCGGCATCTTCAGTAATGCGGACGCTGTATCGATCCGTTGTGGTGAAGAAGGAGCTGAGCCGGAAGGCAAAGCTCTCAATTTACTGGTCGATCTACGTTCCCATCCTCACCTATGGTCATCAGCTTTGGGTTATGACCGAAAGGACAAGATCACGGGTACAAGCGGCCGAAATTAGTTTCCTCCGCCGGGTGGCAGGGCTCTCCCTTAGAGATAGGGTGAGAAGCTCTGTCTTCCGGGAGGAGCTCAAAGTAAAGCCGCTGCTCCTTCACATCGAGAGGAGCCAGATGAGGTGGTTCGGGCATCTGGTCAGGATGCCACCCGATCGCCTCCCACGGGAGGTGTTTAGGGCACGTCCGACCGGTAGGAGGCCACGGGGATGACCCAGGCCACGTTGGGAAGACTATGTCTCCCGGCTGGCCTGGGAACGCCTCGGGATCCCCCGGGAAGAGCTGGACGAAGTGGCTGGGGAGAGGGAAGTCTGGGCTTCCCTGCTTAGGCTGCTGCCCCCGCGACCCGACCTCGGATAAGCGGAAGAAGATGGATGGATGGATGGATGGAGTTGAATCGAAAATAATCGATTTATAATCAAATCGTGACCCCAAGAATCGATATTGAATCCAATCGTGGCACACCCAAAGATTCGCAGCCCTAGTACTTGCAGTACCCTGTACTACAAAATATGTATATTTTACATTTACTTATGCCGTTGAAACAGGGCTAATGTTATCATATGGGCAGGGAAAACATTAAAAAAAACAACTTACCGCATTTTTTTTCTCTTGTTGGAAGTGGAATTCTTATAGGCTGAAATGTGAACATTTCTACTGCCTCACATGACAGCGCATGATATAAAATGTTCTTTTTCCAGGTTTGTAACGTAAACATCGAAGAGTTGTGCTGCCTCGTCTGTCGCGGCGTCACTTGTGCGGTCGTGTGACTGCCAGCGTCTGTTTGATTGGTGAAATGGAGTCCTGCGTCATTTGTGAAACAGTCCTGTGACCGCTCCAAGATGTCTCTCGAACCAGCCAACGTAATTTGTCTTTGGAAGCAGTAATCAATAGATTCTAAATAAGTATCACTCACTCAGTCCTCTTCTGAGCCGTCTGGCGCTTGAGGCCAAACACGGAAATTTCCATCTGGCCCTGTCAGTTGCTATTCTGTGGGCAGTCTCAGGGGAGAGTCTCTTTTCCTGAGCTCTTTTCCTATGGCTCTTCTCAAGGTTTCTCTCCGTCGGCCTCAGTTTTTCCTCCCTTGAGGCATCCAATAAACGGATATTCTCTGGAGAGTTGACGACACGTGTCCAAGTCATCTCCAATGTCGAATTTGGATGATCTCTTTGATTGATGACGTTGTGGTTCTTTACCGGAGTTTTCCATTTAAGATGGTGTTTGGCCAGAATATCCTAAGGACGCGACAAAGACACTTTTTTTTTGAAAACTTCTAACTTCCTTTCAATGGATTGAACTGCTTTGATCCAAGCCATACAGAAGGATTTAAAAAAATATATAATGGTGATAAGAATAGATGTAGCCATCAGGGGAATATTATCATATCTTCTTCCCAGAAAAACTGAAGTAAAGTCTGTAGCATTAAAACTACTCTGACAAATACAGTTTATCAAAAAAGTTACTTAAGTAGATTTACCAGAGTAAATTTGGCGCTTACTACTAGGGTTGCACATCTCTCTCTGATAAACGATTCGATATGCATCTAGATACACAGGTTACGATTCGATTCAAAAACGATATCCTTTTATTACAGACCGATTTGATTGGATTCGATTCCGAACAATAGTAACAACAAAGTGCAATATTTCAGCCTGAGCATAGTTTTGAACACCAGAGGTAGGTAACAAAGATTCAATATTTCAACCTTCTGCCACAATTTACAAATAGCATGGCTTCTGTCGAGCTTCCCTTCCTTCTTATAAAACCCAAAAACTTTCCACACTTTGGATTTCTGTCTCCCCGATGCGTTGCAAATCTTTCTCGGTCCATTATCACCTTCGGTCAGACTGACGCCTTCGTTCTCCTCCTTCATTTTCCGTGTTGTTCCTTGTTTATCACTCGTGCTAATACTAGCTAGGCGCATACTTGCCAACCTTGAGACCTCCGATTTC
>NC_084572.2:5057500-5070000 GCF_033978685.3 Nerophis lumbriciformis | reverse complement strand
CCTTTGACGATATTACGGACCGTAGATGGTGAAATCCCTAAATTCCTTGCAATAGCTGGTTGAGAAAGGTTTTTCTTAAACTGTTCAAACAATTTGCTCACGCATTTGTTGACAAAGTGGTGACCCTCGCCCCCATCCTTGTTTGTGAATGACTGAGCATTTCATGGAATCTACTTTTATACCCAATCATGGCACCCACCTGTTCCCAATGAGCCTGTTCACATGTGGGTTGTTCCAAATAAGCGTTTGATGAGCATTCCTCAACTTTCTCAGTCTTTTTTGCCACTTGTGCCAGCTTTTTTTTTTAAAAAACATGTTGCAGGCATCAAATTCCAAATGAGCTAATATTTGCAATATTCTATTCAGTCTATTCAATTGAATGAAGGATTTGCAAATCATTGTATTCTGTTTTTATTTACCATTTGCCAACTTCACTGGTTTTTGGGGTTTGTACGATGACGACATAAATGTGCATTATAAGCAGAGGTGGGTAGTAACGCGCTACATTTACTCCGTTACATGTACTTGAGTAACTTTTGGGATAAATCGTACTTCTAAGAGTAGTTTTATTGCAACATACTTTTACTTTTACTTGAGTATATTTATAGAGAAGAAACGCTACTTTTACTCCGCTACTTTTATCTACATTCAGCTCGCTACTCGCTACTAATTTTGATCGATCTGTTAATGCACGCTTTGTTTGTTTTGGTCTGTCAGACAGACCTTCATAGTGCCTGCGTTTCAACAAATACAGTCACTGGTGACGTTCACTCCGTTCCACCAATCAGATGCAGTCACTGGTGACGTTGGACCAATCAAACAGAGCCAGGCGGTCACATGACCTGACTTAAACAAGTTGAAAAACTTATTGGGGTGTTACCATTTAGTGGTCAATTGTACGGAATATATACTGTACTGTGCAATCTACTAATAAAAGTTCCAATCAATCAATCAAAAGTGTGAAGGAAAAAAGACCATTTTTTATTTCAACCGTACTTCCCGTCAAAAGCCTAAAGACTGACTGCACAGTTCCTGTCTTCACAATAAAAGTGCCGCTCCATCGCGCCTGCGCTTTCAAAATAAGAGTCTCCGAAAGGCTGCGCAAACAAGCTGGCAAGCTACGGAGTTTGCCGCCAATGTATTTCTTGTAAAGTGTATAAAAACGAATATGGAAGCTGGACAAATAAGATGCCAAAAACCAACCACTTTCATGTGGTATTAGACAGAAAGGAGGAACTTTTTTTCTCCTCCATTTGAAAACGTGGACGTTTGTCATCACTACTGTCTGATTACAATCAATGCAAGTCATCAGAATCAGGTAATACACCAACTTATATTCTTGTCTTCATGAAAGAAAGGAATCTATATGTGTTAAACATGCATGTATATTCATTAAAACACTATTAACATGTAAACAAAAACGGCAAAAAATATATATATAAATTATATATTGTATATATCAATGTATGTATACAGGTAAAAGCCAGTAAATTAGAATATTTTGAAAAACTTGATTTATTTCAGTAATTGCATTCAAAAGGTGTAACTTGTACATTATATTTATTCATTGCACACAGACTGATGCATTCAAATGTTTATTTCATTTAATTTTGATGATTTGAAGTGGCAACAAATGAAAATCCAAAATTCCGTGTGTCACAAAATTTGAATATTACTTAAGGCTAATACAAAAAAGGGATTTTTAGAAATGTTAGCCAACTGAAAAGTATGAAAATGAAAAATATGAGCATGTACAATACTCAATACTTGGTTGGAGCTCCTTTTGCCTCAATTACTGCGTTAATGCGGCGTGGCATGGAGTCGATGAGTTTCTGGCACTGCTCAGGTGTTATGAGAGCCCAGGTTGCTCTGATAGTGGCCTTCAACTCTTCTGCGTTTTTGGGTCTGGCATTCTGCATCTTCCTTTTCACAATACCCCACAGATTTTCTATGGGGCTAAGGTCAGGGGAGTTGGCGGGCCAATTTAGAACAGAAATACCATGGTCCGTAAACCAGGCACGGGTAGATTTTGCGCTGTGTGCAGGCGCCAAGTCCTGTTGGAACTTGAAATCTCCATCTCCATAGAGCAGGTCAGCAGCAGGAAGCATGAAGTGCTCTAAAACTTGCTGGTAGACGGCTGCGTTGACCCTGGATCTCAGGAAACAGAGTGGACCGACACCAGCAGATGACATGGCACCCCAAACCATCACTGATGGTGGAAACTTTACACTAGACTTCAGGCAACGTGGATCCTGTGCCTCTCCTGTCTTCCTCCAGACTCTGGGACCTCGATTTCCAAAGGAAATGCAAACCAAACCAACCCAAACCATCACTGATGGGTGCCATGTCATCTGCTGGTGTCGGTCCACTCTGTTTCCTGAGATCCAGGGTCAACGCAGCCGTCTACCAGCAAGTTTTAGAGCACTTCATGCTTCCTGCTGCTGACCTGCTCTATGGAGATGGAGATTTCAAGTTCCAACAGGACTTGGCGCCTGCACACAGCGCAAAATCTACCCGTGCCTGGTTTACAGACCATGGTATTTCTGTTCTAAATTGGCCCGCCAACTCCCCTGACCTTAGCCCCATAGAAAATCTGTGGGGTATTGTGAAAAGGAAGATGCAGAATGCCAGACCCAAAAACGCAGAAGAGTTGAAGGCCACTATCAGAGCAACCTGGGCTCTCATAACACCTGAGCAGTGCCAGAAACTCATCGACTCCATGCCACGCCGCATTAACGCAGTAATTGAGGCAAAAGGAGCTCCAACCAAGTATTGAGTATTGTACATGCTCATATTTTTCTTTTTCATACTTTTCAGTTGGCCAACATTTCCAAAAATCCCTTTTTTGTATTAGCCTTAAGTAATATTCTAATTTTGTGACCCACGGAATTTTGGATTTTCATTTGTTGCCACTTCAAATCATCAAAATTAAATGAAATAAACATTTGAATGCATCAGTCTGTGTGCAATGAATAAATATAATGTACAAGTTACACCTTTTGAATGCAATTACTGAAATAAATCAAGTTTTTCAAAATATTCTAATTTACTGGCTTTTACCTGTATATATAAATATAAATATATATATATATATATATATATATATATATATGTGTGTGTGTATATATATATATATATATATGTGTGTGTGTGTGTGTGTGTGTATGTATGTATATATATATATATATATATATATATATATATATATGATATGAGTGTGTATGTTACTCATCAGTTACTCAGTACTTGAGTAGTTTTTTTACAACATACTTTTTACTTTTACTCAAGTAAATATTTGGGTGACTACTCCTTACTTTTACTTGAGTAATACATCTCTAAAGTAACAGTACTCTTACTTGAGTACAATTTCTGGCTACTCTACCCACCTCTGATTATAAGGCGTACGCACGGCAAAGACGAAATTTTGGCGGTTCTGGTAAGAACGCAGTCTCAAAAGGTTGTCTTCGCATTTATTTTTAACGTACGCCTTCATTTCTTTGCCAGATGTGCCTAAAGAGGCAAGCGCTGCACATGGACGGTTCACCTCCTGCCACCACAAATCATGGATTTCATTATTTTGACAGCGTTTCTTGAGATTTAGCCGGCTGCTGTTGCCATGGCAGCACAGGCGGCGGATAAAAGTTTAGTGGAGAGTTCCCCGCGCCCTCCTTGTTGTTGTTTCCCTCCCACACAAATCCGAGAGGCCGGAGACGCCACGGGAGAACGGCCGATCGCCCGACATTCTTTTTTCCCACACCGACCAAGCACTGGAACTTAGAAGAAAAAGTTTCACGTCTCGCGGCGCCGCCTCGACCCACCCGGGCCACTTCTGTAAAGTTGAAAGTAATTAAGCGCACAACAAGATAAGATAAAAAAAACGAAGACCCGATCCGCCAGAGGCATCGGGCCTTATTCTAAATTCATGAGGTAGAAAATCCCGGGAAACGCGGCACGAGGCGCTTATGGCGTGTGCTTTCCTGCACACGCCCGCGGCTCTTCTTGCAGCGGGGAACTTGCAGTGAAAGAAAAATACTATATTTGTGTGTCCATTCCCTGCATACTGCCATGCACACGCATCCTGTTATCGGCATGCGTCACATCCAAACCGCAGGATGTGATGTCATTTATCAGACGTTATTGGTCCCGCCCACTTTTTTGTGCGCCCGCAGAAGGAGTTTAATACCTGGGTCATGAACGTAATATCAATCAATCAATGTTTATTTATATAGCCCTGAATCACAAGTGTCTCAAAGGGCTGCACAAGCCACGACGACATCCTCGGCTCAGAGGCCACGTAAGGGCAAGGAAAAACTCACAACCCAGTGGGACGTCGATGTGAATGACTATGAGAAACCTTGGAGAGGACCGCAGATGTGGGTGATCTAACATAATAGTGTGAGAGTTTAGTCCATAGTGGATCTAACATAATAGTGTGAGAGTCCAGAAATACATAATAGTGTAAGAGTCCAGTCCATAGTGGATCTAACATAATAGTGTGAGAGTCCAGTCCATAGTGGATCTAACATAATAGTGTGAGAGTCCAGAAATACATAATAGTGTAAGAGTCCAGTCCATAGTGGATCTAACATAATAGTGTGAGAGTTTAGTCCATAGTGGATCTAACGTAATATTGTGAGAGTCCAGTCCATAGTGGATCTAACATAATAGTGAAAGCCCAGTCCATAGTGGATCTAACATAATAGTGTGAGAGTCCAGAAATACATAATAGTGTAAGAGTCCAGTCCATAGTGGATCTAACATAATAGTGAGAGTCCAGTCCATAGTGGATCTAACATAATATTGTGAGAGTCCAGTCCATAGTGGATCTAACATAATAGTGTAAGAGTCCAGTCCATAGTGGATCTAACATAATAGTGAGAGTCCAGTCCATAGTGGATCTAACATAATATTGTGAGAGTCCAGTCCATAGCGGATCTAACATAATAGTGTGAGAGTTTAGTCCATAGTGGATCTAACATGATAGTGTGAGAGTCCAGAAATACATAATAGTGTGAGAGTCCAATCCATAGTGGATCTAACATAATAGTGAGAGTCCAGTCCATAGTGGATCTAACATAATATTGTGAGAGTCCAGTCCATAGTGGATCTAACATAATAGTGTGAGAGTCCAGAAATACATAATAGTGTGAGAGTCCAGTCCATAGCGGATCTAACATAATAATGTGAGAGTCCAGTCCATAGTGGATCTAACATAATAGTGTGAGAGTCCAGAAATACATAATAGTGTGAGAGTCCAGTCCATAGTGGATCTAACATAATATTGTGAGAGTCCAGTCCATAGTGGATCTAACATAATAGTGTGAGAGTCCAGTCCATAGTGGATCTAACATAATAGTGTGAGAGTCCAGAAATACATAATAGTGTGAGAGTCCAGTCCATAGTGGATCTAACATAATAGTGAGAGTCCAGTCCATAGTGGATCTAACATAATATTGTAAGAGTCCAGTCCATAGTGGATCTAACATAATAGTGAGAGTCCAGTCCATAGTGGATCTAACATAATAGTGAGAGTCCAGTCCATAGTGGATCTAACATAATAGTGTGAGAGTCCAGTCCATAGTGGATCTAACATAATAGTGTGAGAGTCCAGTCCATAGTGGATCTAACATAATATTGTGAGAGTCCAGTCCATAGTGGATCTAACATAATAGTGTGAGAGTCCAGTCCATAGTGGATCTAACATAATAGTGTGAGAGTCCAGTCCATAGTGGATCTAACATAATATTATGAGAGTCCAGTCCATAGTGAATCCAACATAATAGTGAGAGTCCAGTCCATAGTGGATCTAACATAATAGTGAGAGTCCAGTCCATAGTGGATCTAACATAATAGTGTGAGAGTCCAGAAATACATAATAGTGTGAGAGTCCAATCCATAGTGGATCTAACATAATAGTGAGAGTCCAGTCCATAGTGGATCTAACATAATATTGTGAGAGTCCAGTCCATAGTGGATCTAACATAATAGTGTGAGAGTCCAGAAATACATAATAGTGTGAGAATCCAGTCCATATCGGATCTAACATAATAATGTGAGAGTCCAGTCCATAGTGGATCTAACATAATAGTGTGAGAGTCCAGAAATACATAATAGTGTGAGAGTCCAGTCCATAGTGGATCTAACATAATATTGTGAGAGTCCAGTCCATAGTGGATCTAACATAATAGGGTTAGGGTCCAGAAATACATAATAGTGTGAGAGTCCAGTCCATAGTGGATCTAACATAATAGTGTGAGAGTCCAGTCCATAGTGGATCTAACATAATAGTGTGAGAGTCCAGTCCATAGTGGATCTAACATAATAGTGTGAGAGTCCAGTCCATAGTGGATCTAACATAATAGTGTGAGAGTCCAGAAATACATAATAGTGTGAGAGTCCAGTCCATAGTGGATCTAACATAATACTGTGAGAGTCCAGTCCATAGTGGATCTAACATAATAGTGTGAGAGTCCAGAAATACATAATAGTGTGAGAGTCCAGTCCATAGTGGATCTAACATAATAGTGAGAGAGTCCAGTCCATAGTGGATCTAACATAATAGTGTGAGAGTCCAGAAATACATAATAGTGAGAGTCCAGTCCATAGTGGATCTAACATAATAGTGTGAGAGTTTAGTCCATAGTGGATCTAACATAATAGTGTGAGAGTCCAGAAATACATAATAGTGTGAGAGTCCAGTCCATAGTGGATCTAACATAATAGTGTGAGAGTCCAGTCCATAGTGGATCTAACAAAATAGTGTGAGAGTCCAGAAATACATAATAGTGTGAGAGTCCAGTCCATAGTGGATCTAACATAATAGTGTGAGAGTCCAGTCCATAGTGGATCTAACATAATAGGGTTAGGGTCCAGAAATACATAATAGTGTGAGAGTCCAGTCCATAGTGGATCTAACATAATAGTGTGAGAGTCCAGTCCATAGTGGATCTAACATAATAGTGTGAGAGTCCAGTCCATAGTGGATCTAACATAATAGTGTGAGAGTCCAGTCCATAGTGGATCTAACATAATAGTGTGAGAGTCCAGAAATAAATAATAGTGTGAGAGTCCAGTCCATAGTGGATCTAACATAATAGTGTGAGAGTCCAGTCCATAGTGGATCTAACATAATAGTGAGAGTCCAGTCCATAGTGGATCTAACATAATAGTGTGAGAGTCCAGTCCATAGTGGATATAACATAATAGTGTAAGAGTCCAGTCCATACTGGATCTAACATAATAGTGAGAGTCCAGTCCATAGTGGATCTAACATTATATTGTGAGAGTTTAGTCCATAGTGGATCTAACATAATAGTGAGAGTCCAGTCCATAGTGGATCTAACATAATATTGTGAGAGTCCAGTCCATAGTGGATCTAACATAATAGTTAGAGTACAGTCCATAGTGGATCTAACATAATAGTGAGAGTCCAGTCCATAGTGGATCTAACATTATATTGTGAGAGTTTAGTCCATAGTGGATCTAACATAATATTGTGAGAGTCCAGTCCATAGTGGATCTAACATAATAGTGAGAGTCCAGTCCATAGTGGATCTAACATAATAGTGAGAGTCCGGTCCATAGTGGATCTAACATAATAGTGTGAGAGTCCAGTCCATAGTGGATCTAACATAATAGTGAGAGTCCAGTCCATAGTGGATCTAACATGACAGTGTGAGAGTCCAGTCCATAGTGGATCTAACATAAAAATGTGAGAGTCCAGTCCATAGTGGATCTAACATAATAGTGTGAGAGTCCAGTCCATAGTGGATCTAACATAATAGTGTGAGAGTCCAGAAATACATAATAGTGTAAGAGTCCAGTCCATAGTGGATCTAACATAATAGTGAGAGTCCAGTCCATAGTGGATCTAACATAATAGTGTGAGAGTCCAGTCCATAGTGGATCTAACATAACATTGTGAGAGTCCAGTCCATAGTGGATCTAACATAATAGTGTGAGAGTCCAGTCCATAGTGGATCTAACATAATAGTGTGAGAGTCCAGAAATACATAATAGTGTGAGAGTCCAGTCCATAGCGGATCTAACATAATAATGTGAGAGTCCAGTCCATAGTGGATCTAACATAATAGTTTGAGAGTCCAGAAATACATAATAGTGTGAGAGTCCAGTCCATAGTGGATCTAACATAATATTGTGAGAGTCCAGTCCATAGTGGATCTAACATAATAGTGTGAGAGTCCAGTCCATAGTGGATCTAACATAATAGTGTGAGAGTCCAGAAATACATAATAGTGTGAGAGTCCAGTCCATAGTGGATCTAACATAATTGTGAGAGTCCAGTCCATAGCGGATCTAACATAATAGTGTGAGAGTCCAGTCCATAGTGGATCTAACATAATAGTGTGAGAGTTTAGTCCATAGTGGATCTAACATAATAGTGTGAGAGTCCAGAAATACATAATAGTGTGAGAGTCCAGTCCATAGTGGATCTAACATAATAGTGTGAGAGTCCAGTCCATAGTGGATCTAACATAATAGTGTGAGAGTCCAGTCCATAGTGGATCTAACATAATAGTGTGAGAGTCCAGTCCATAGTGGATCTAACATAATAGTGTGAGAGTCCAGAAATACATAATAGTGTGAGAGTCCAGTCCATAGCGGATCTAACATAATAGTGTGAGAGTCCAGTCCATAGTGGATCTAACTTAATAGTGTGAGAGTCCAGAAATACATAATAGTGTGAGAGTCCAGTCCATAGCGGATCTAACATAATGGTGTGAGAGTCCAGTCCATAGTGGATCTAACATAATAGTGTGAGAGTCCAGAAATACATAATAGTGTGAGAGTCCAGTCCATAGTGGATCTAACATAATAGTGTGAGAGTCCAGTCCATAGGGGATCTAACATAATAGTGTGAGAGTCCAGTCCATAGTGGATCTAACATAATAGTGTGAGAGTCCAGTCCATAGTGGATCTAACATAATAGTGAGAGTCCAGTCCATAGTGGATCTAACATAATAGTGTGAGAGTCCAGTCCATAGGGGATCTAACATAATAGTGTGAGAGTCCAGTCCATAGTGGATCTAACATAATAGTGTGAGAGTCCAGTCCATAGTGGATCTAACATAATAGTGTGAGAGTCCAGAAATACATAATAGTGTGAGAGTCCAGTCCATAGTGGATCTAACATAATACTGTGAGAGTCCAGTCCATAGTGGATCTAACATAATAGTGTGAGAGTCCAGAAATACATAATAGTGTGAGAGTCCAGTCCATAGTGGATCTAACATAATAGTGAGAGAGTCCAGTCCATAGTGGATCTAACATAATAGTGTGAGAGTCCAGAAATACATAATAGTGAGAGTCCAGTCCATAGTGGATCTAACATAATAGTGTGAGAGTTTAGTCCATAGTGGATCTAACATAATAGTGTGAGAGTCCAGAAATACATAATAGTGTGAGAGTCCAGTCCATAGTGGATCTAACATAATAGTGTGAGAGTCCAGTCCATAGTGGATCTAACAAAATAGTGTGAGAGTCCAGAAATACATAATAGTGTGAGAGTCCAGTCCATAGTGGATCTAACATAATAGTGTGAGAGTCCAGTCCATAGTGGATCTAACATAATAGGGTTAGGGTCCAGAAATACATAATAGTGTGAGAGTCCAGTCCATAGTGGATCTAACATAATAGTGTGAGAGTCCAGTCCATAGTGGATCTAACATAATAGTGTGAGAGTCCAGTCCATAGTGGATCTAACATAATAGTGTGAGAGTCCAGTCCATAGTGGATCTAACATAATAGTGTGAGAGTCCAGAAATAAATAATAGTGTGAGAGTCCAGTCCATAGTGGATCTAACATAATAGTGTGAGAGTCCAGTCCATAGTGGATCTAACATAATAGTGAGAGTCCAGTCCATAGTGGATCTAACATAATAGTGTGAGAGTCCAGTCCATAGTGGATATAACATAATAGTGTAAGAGTCCAGTCCATACTGGATCTAACATAATAGTGAGAGTCCAGTCCATAGTGGATCTAACATTATATTGTGAGAGTTTAGTCCATAGTGGATCTAACATAATAGTGAGAGTCCAGTCCATAGTGGATCTAACATAATATTGTGAGAGTCCAGTCCATAGTGGATCTAACATAATAGTTAGAGTACAGTCCATAGTGGATCTAACATAATAGTGAGAGTCCAGTCCATAGTGGATCTAACATTATATTGTGAGAGTTTAGTCCATAGTGGATCTAACATAATATTGTGAGAGTCCAGTCCATAGTGGATCTAACATAATAGTGAGAGTCCAGTCCATAGTGGATCTAACATAATAGTGAGAGTCCGGTCCATAGTGGATCTAACATAATAGTGTGAGAGTCCAGTCCATAGTGGATCTAACATAATAGTGAGAGTCCAGTCCATAGTGGATCTAACATGACAGTGTGAGAGTCCAGTCCATAGTGGATCTAACATAAAAATGTGAGAGTCCAGTCCATAGTGGATCTAACATAATAGTGTGAGAGTCCAGTCTATAGTGGATCTAACATAATAGTGTGAGAGTCCAGAAATACATAATAGTGTAAGAGTCCAGTCCATAGTGGATCTAACATAATAGTGAGAGTCCAGTCCATAGTGGATCTAACATAATAGTGTGAGAGTCCAGTCCATAGTGGATCTAACATAACATTGTGAGAGTCCAGTCCATAGTGGATCTAACATAATAGTGTGAGAGTCCAGTCCATAGTGGATCTAACATAATAGTGTGAGAGTCCAGAAATACATAATAGTGTGAGAGTCCAGTCCATAGCGGATCTAACATAATAATGTGAGAGTCCAGTCCATAGTGGATCTAACATAATAGTTTGAGAGTCCAGAAATACATAATAGTGTGAGAGTCCAGTCCATAGTGGATCTAACATAATATTGTGAGAGTCCAGTCCATAGTGGATCTAACATAATAGTGTGAGAGTCCAGTCCATAGTGGATCTAACATAATAGTGTGAGAGTCCAGAAATACATAATAGTGTGAGAGTCCAGTCCATAGTGGATCTAACATAATTGTGAGAGTCCAGTCCATAGCGGATCTAACATAATAGTGTGAGAGTCCAGTCCATAGTGGATCTAACATAATAGTGTGAGAGTTTAGTCCATAGTGGATCTAACATATTAGTGTGAGAGTCCAGAAATACATAATAGTGTGAGAGTCCAGTCCATAGTGGATCTAACATAATAGTGTGAGAGTCCAGTCCATAGTGGATCTAACATAATAGTGTGAGAGTCCAGTCCATAGTGGATCTAACATAATAGTGTGAGAGTCCAGTCCATAGTGGATCTAACATAATAGTGTGAGAGTCCAGAAATACATAATAGTGTGAGAGTCCAGTCCATAGCGGATCTAACATAATAGTGTGAGAGTCCAGTCCATAGTGGATCTAACTTAATAGTGTGAGAGTCCAGAAATACATAATAGTGTGAGAGTCCAGTCCATAGCGGATCTAACATAATGGTGTGAGAGTCCAGTCCATAGTGGATCTAACATAATAGTGTGAGAGTCCAGAAATACATAATAGTGTGAGAGTCCAGTCCATAGTGGATCTAACATAATAGTGTGAGAGTCCAGTCCATAGGGGATCTAACATAATAGTGTGAGAGTCCAGTCCATAGTGGATCTAACATAATAGTGTGAGAGTCCAGTCCATAGTGGATCTAACATAATAGTGAGAGTCCAGTCCATAGTGGATCTAACATAATAGTGTGAGAGTCCAGTCCATAGGGGATCTAACATAATAGTGTGAGAGTCCAGAAATACATAATAGTGTGAGAGTCCAGTCCATAGTGGATCTAACATAATAGTGTGAGAGTCCAGTCCATAGTGGATCTAACATAATAGTGAGAGTCCAGTCCATAGTGGATCTAACATAATATTGTGAGAGTCCAGTCCATAGTGGATCTAACATAATAGTGAGAGTCCAGTCCATAGTGGATCTAACATAATAGTGTGAGAGTCCAGTCCATAGTGGATCTAACATAATAGTGTGAGAGTCCTGTCCATAGTGTATCTAACATAATAGTGTGAGAGTCCAGTCCATAGTGGATCTAACATAATAGTGAGAGTTCAGTCCATAGTGGATCTAATATAATAGTGAGAGTACAGTCCATAGTGGGATCAGCAGGAGACCATCCCGACTGGAGACGGGTCAGCAGCGCAGAGATGTCCCCAACCGATGCACAGGCGAGCGGTCCACCCCAGGTCCCAACTCTGGACAGCCAGCACTTCATCCAATAACTGCACATGTCTGCAAATCTCTAAAAATATGTGAACACGTTTGTATTAATTCAACATTTCCCCCAAAAAATAATTAGTAAGAAGAAGTAGGATTTGTTCTATCCTACTGTGCTGTCTAAATGGACTTGATTTAGGAACTTAAATGGGTTCTTAAATAGAACAGTTATTATATTGAAGCTAATTTATCCTTAAAAACAATGCAAATGGGAACAATGGGTTCCAGTTTGGACAAAGAAGTCCATATATTG
>NC_084572.2:5015000-5052500 GCF_033978685.3 Nerophis lumbriciformis | reverse complement strand
TCAGCGGTTTAAGCGATTCAACAGATTACGCATGTATTGAAACGGATGGTTGTAGTGTGGAGGCAGGTAGCGAAAACGAAATTGAAGAAGAAACTAAAGCTATTGAGCCATATCGGTTTGAACCGTATGCAAGCGAAACCGACGAAAACGACACGACAGCCAGCGACCCGGGAGAAAGCGAGGACGAATTCGGCGATCGCCTTCTAACCAACGATTGGTATGTGTTTGTTTGGCATTAAAGGAAACTAACAACTATGAAGTAGGTTTACAGCATATGAAATACATTTGGCAACAACATGCACTTTGAGAGTGCAGACAGCCCAATTTTCATCAATTAATATATTCTGTAGACATACCCTCATCCGCACTCTTTTCCTGAAAGCTGATTTGTCCAGTTTTGGAGTTGATGTCACTAGGCCAGGTGTCAAGACTTGGTCTTTGGAGTTTGCTTTTCCGGGATGCAACGGAAAGTTGGCACGGGCGAGACGGGAATGAAGGTTCATTTTTGTATTTATATTTATCAAAAAAAAAGGAATAAACAAAAAGGGCGCACAGTGGCGGAGAATAAACTATGAACAATTAAACAAAAACATTAACTGTGGCTTGATAAACAAAAACTTAATTGGCATGGAACCGGCATGAAAAAAGAGCAGCAAGGATCATAAGTGTGCAGAAGCATATATGGGGTGTGTCGTCAGGACGAACAACAGAAAATGAATGAACTTAAATACTATGGACATGATTAGTGAAAGCAGGTGCGTGACTCAAAACGTGAAACAGGTGCGTGACGTGACAGGTGAAAACTAATGGTTGCTATGGTGACAAGAGTGCACAATGAGTCCAAACGTGGAACAGGTGCGTGACGTGACAGGTGAAACTAATGGTTGCTATGGTGACAAAACAAAACAAAAGTGCACAAAAAGTCCAAAATTTAAACCGAACATTACTAAAACAAAACATGATCACACAGACATGACACCAGGGAAGCTAGGGTCGATAGGGGGTTTAGCTCGCTCGTTTGCGGGAACAAACTGCCACCATTGATTGCCGTGCTACCGAGGCCCTTTGTCCCTGAATTGCTCACACACTCCGGCAGATTCAATGGGGGTCTGGCGGCAGATTTCTTTGACTTTATCGTTGGAAATGCATCTGCTTTGAGTGTCGCAGGATATCCACACATTCTTGCCATTTCTGTCGTAGCATAGCTTTTCGTCGGTAAAGTGTGCGGAACAAACGTCCGATTTCTTGCCACTTTCGCATCTTTGGGCCACTGGTGCAACTTGAATCCGTCCCCGTTGGTGTTGTTACACCCTCCGACAACACACCGACGAGGCATGATGTCTCCAAGGTACGGAAAACAGTCGAAAAAATCGGAAAATACTCGGTGTTTGAGAAAATGGCGGATTGCTTCCCGAGAGCGAATAATAGAAAGGCGTTTAATTCGCCAAAATTCACCCATTTAGAGTTCGGAAATCGGTTAAAAAAATATATGTTTTTTTTTCTGCAACTTCAAGGTATATATTGACGCTTACATAGGTCTGGTGATAATGTTCCCCTTTAAGGTTTATTGACGCTCTGTACTTCTCCCTACGTCCGTGTACACAGCGACGTTTTAAAAAGTCATACATTTTGACTTTTTGAAACCGATACCGATAATTTCCGATATTACATTTGAAAGCATTTATCGGCCGATAATATCGGCAGTCCGATTTTATCGGACATCCCTAACTATTAGGTATTGTCATTACTTCAGTGGTTAATAATGTTGACAATAATATTGTTTATCGGCAGTAATTTGTAGATCAATATATCATTTTTTGTACACAGGGTTTTTACTTTTGGATTATTTTGAGTTGGTGTGTGAATCTTTGGGCCCCTAAATCGGACTGCAGCTATCGATTATTTTAGTGATGGAGATCGATTCCATCTTAAAGATCTACAAACATTTTTTGGGGGAATGTCTGGGGCGGGCCCAGATTGAAAAGCTTAACGGCCCCTCATGCGGCCCCCGGGCCCTAATTTGCCCAACTCTGCCTTGGAGTGGACCTTATAGTCTCATGTATTCCTGACAGTGTGTTTTAATGCAAACATTACATGCTTCACTGTTGGCGCCTTCCAGTTGGGATGTAGGGATTGTTGTTGTCGTCCCTTGCTGTGGAGGTGTTCACGGACTCATAAGTCAACGCTTGCATGTGCCAACGTAGACACACACACACACACACACACACACACACACACACACACACACACACACACACACACACACACACACACACACACACACACACACACACACACACACACACACGCGCTACATGTACAAGAAATCTCTGCAGTGTGTTGATGATGCAGGATGGCTTTAAGCCCCGTGTTCCCCCTGAATGGTCCCGTGGAGACAAAAGCAGCAGCTTAGGCAAATGACACACTTGTAAACCTCCACACACACACACACACACACACACACACACACACACACACGCTCTTGTTGTTGCTACCTTCTTGAGACCTCCGAAAAATGCCTACCTCTTTAGGACCACCCTTTCTAGATATATAACGATTAGTATTTACAACATGAATAATATATACATACTATGCAAATATATAAAAGGGTAAGCTTTTAGTAAATTCTTCTTTTTTTTTTTTTTTTTTGGTAATTAGTTTTTAATCTTCCTTATTTACTTCAAATTATTACAGTATGTCTCTATTAGTGTTGTCCCGATAACAATATTATATATATATATATATATATATATATATATATATATATATATATATATATATATATATATATATATATATATATATGTATATGTATGTGTGGGAAAAAAATCACAAGACTACTTCATCTCTACAGGCCTGTTTCATGAGGGGTTCCCTCAATCATCAGGAGATTTTAATGGGAGAATTCAACTGACATTGGCCACAAATTCCTCAGTCTGATTGACAAACACTTCCCCAAAGGCAACACCCTAAGAAAAGTATTCAACAAGAACAACATTAAATTGAGCTACAGCTGTATGAACAATATACGACAAATTATCTCAAACCACAACAAAACAATTGCAAATGAGCCGTCGGCCCCCGGACAGAGCAACCCCAAAACCAACAAAGGCTGCAACTGCCGCAAGAAACCTGATTGCCCTCTCAACGGTGGGTGCTTACAAACATCAGTTGTTTACCAATCTAAGGTAACACGCAAGGACATTAACACATCCGACACATATGTAGGATTAACCGAGGGAGAGTTTAAAACCAGATGGAACAATCACAAGGCTTCTTTCAGGAACCAAAACCTGCGGAATACCACAGAACTCAGCAAACACATTTGGGACCTCAAAGACAATAATGTTGAATATTCAATAACATGGCAAATTCTTGCATCCAGCACACCTTACAATAGTGGTAATAAAAGATGCAACCTATGCTTGAAGGAGAAACTGTTTATTATTTACCGTCCAGACCTGTCATCCCTCAACAAGCGCAGCGAAATTGTATCAGCATGCCGCCACAGACGGAAACACCTCCTAGGTAACACATGAGCCAATCACCACGCCCCTACGCCAGCCTGTACCCACCCACTCTGTGCCCTATATAAACCATGGTATGTGAATGCTCCCATTAATATCTCCTGATGATTGAGGGAACCCCTCATGAAACAGGCCTGTAGAGATGAAGTAGTCTTGTGATTTTTTTCCCCACACATACATATATATATATATATATACATATATATATATATATATATATATATATATATATATATATATATATACCAAAATTATTTGGATACTTTTCGGTACTTTTCTAAATAAAGGGGACCACAAAATAATTGCATTGTTGGCTTTATTTTAACAAAAAAAATCCTAGGGTACATTAAACATATGTTTATTATTGCATTTTAGTCCTTAAATAAAACAGTGAACATACTAGACAAGTTGTCTTTTAGTAGTAAGTAAACAAACAAACTAATTAGTCTGCCGACGTATGCAGTAACATATTGTGTCATTCCCCCATCTATTTTTTTTGTCAAATTATAAAGGACAAGCTGTAAAAATTGATTATTAATCTACTTGTTCATTTACTGTTAACATCTCCTTTAACATGTTCTATCTACACTTCTGTCAAAGTGTAATAATCACTTATTCTTCTCTTGTTTGATACTTTGCATTAGTTTTGGATGATACCACAAATTTGGGTGTCAATTTGATACCAAGTAATAATAATAATAATAATAATAATAATAATACATTTTATTTATAAGGCGCCTTTCTGGGCACACAAGGACACCGTACAAAATCACAACAATAAAATCAAATTGGGTAAAAAACAACAACAACAACAAAGAGAAAAGAAAAGATGATTACAATGAATAAGCAGTCAGGAATAGGTGTGTTTTGAGTCTTGATTTGAAGAGGGATATTGAATCTAAATTGTGGTAAAGAGTTCCAAAGATGTAGCTATAGGATCATACATTGATCATATTCAAAGTCCTCATTGTCATGATCCGAATCATGTTTTGTGTTTTCTGTTTGTTTTGGACTCCTTTAGTTCCTGTTTGTGCACCTCCTCAGTTTGTTACTTATGATTTTCACCTGCCTCTGTTGTTCCGGACCCGCACCTGTTGCTCATCAGAGACACTATTTAAAGGGGAGCATTATCACAATTTCAGAAGGGTTAAAACCATTAAAAATCAGTTCCCAGTGGCTTATTTTATTTTTCGAAGTTTTTTTCAAAATTTTACCCATCACGCAATATCCCTAAAAAAAGCTTCAAAGTGCCTGATTTTAACCATCGTTATAAACACCCGTCCATTTTCCTGTGACGTCACATAGTGATGCCGACACAAACAAACATGGCGCATAGAACAGCAAGCTATAGCGACATTAGCTCGGATTCAGACTCGGATTTCAGCGGCTTAAGCGATTCAACAGATTACGCATGTATTGAAACGGATGGTTGTAGTGTGGAGGCAGGTAGCGAAAACGAAATTGAAGAAGAAACTGAAGCTATTGAGCCATATCGGTTTGAACCGTATGCAAGCGAAACCGACGAAAACGACACGACAGCCAGCGACACGGGAGAAAGCGAGGACGAATTCGGCGATCGCCTTCTAACCAACGATTGGTATGTGTTTGTTTGGCATTAAAGGAAACTAACAACTATGAACTAGGTTTACAGCATATGAAATACATTTGGCAACAACATGCACTTTGAGAGTGCAGACAGCCCAATTTTCATCAATTAATATATTCTGTAGACATACCCTCATCCGCTCTCTTTTCCTGAAAGCTGATCTGTCCAGTTTTGGAGTTGATTTCAGCAGGCCAGGGAAGCTAGGGTCGATATTCTTCTCTTGATAAGACATCCAGGGGGTTTAGCTCGCTCGTCTGCGGGAACAAACTGCCGCCATCGCTTGCCGTGCTACCGAGGTCCTTTGTCCCTGAATTGCTCACACACTCCGGCAGATTCAATGGGGGTCTGGCGGCAGATTTCTTTGACTTTATGGTTGGAAATGCATCTGCTTTGAGAGTCGCAGGATATCCACACATTCTCGCCATCTCTGTCGTAGCATAGCTTTCGTCGGTAAAGTGTGCGGAACAAATTTCGTCCAATTTCTTGCCACTTTGGCATCTTTGGGCCACTGGTGCAACTTGAATCCGTCCCTGTTCGTGTTGTTACACCCTCCGACAACACACCGACGTGGCATGATGCCTCCAAGGTACGGAAAACAGTCGAAAAAACGGAAAATAACAGAGCTGATTTGACTCGGTGTTTGAGAAAATGAGACTAGACGTATAAGATTTCATGGGATTTAGTGATTAGGAGTGACAGATTGTTTGGTAAACGTATAGCATGTTCTATATGTTATAGTTATTTGAATGACTCTTACCATAATATGTTACGTTAACATACCAGTTGGTTATTTATGCCTCATATAACGTACACTTATTCAGCCTTTATTTATTTTAAATTGCCTTTCAAATGTCTATTCTTGGTGTTGGCTTTTATCAAATACATTTCCCCCCAAAAATGCGACTTATACTCCAGTGCGACTTATATATGTTTTTTTCCTTCTTTATTATGCATTTTCGGCAGGTGTGACTTATACTCTGGTGTGACTTATACTCCGAAAAATACGGTAAATGTTTTAAAATATTTTTTAAGGTTATAGTCCTACTCTTTAGCTAGAGTAGGTAATAGTCTGCTTTTGTACATCATTTTAGCTGTTTGCAATTTTACCAAATCGCCAAACTTTAATATTTTAGACTCAATAAATAAAGGGTTTGTATGTTCTCTATATCCAACATTATGTATTATTCTAACTGATCTTTTTTTGTAACACATGGTTGTTACATATGTTGACCAGAGGGGGAGCACTCTCAATTTTTACACACACTTGTTATTTCATATGTTGACCATAGGGGGAGCACTCTCATTTTTTACACACACTTGTTATTTCATATGTTGACCATAGGGGGAGCACTCTCATTTTTTACACATACTTGTTATTTCATATGTTGACCAGAGGGGGAGCACTTTTCAATTTTTACACACACTTGTTATTTCATATGTTGACCAGAGGGGGGAGCACTTTCAATTTTTACACACATTTATTATTTCATATGTTGACCAGAGGGGGAGCACTCTCAATTTTTACACACACTTGTTATTTCACATGTTGACCAGAGGGGGTAGCACTTTAAATTTTTACACACACTTGTTATTTCACATGTTGACCAGAGGGGGGGCACTCTCAATTTTTACACACACTTGTTATTTCACATGTTGACCAGAGGGGGAGCACTTTCAATTTTTACACATACTTGTTATTTCACATGTTGACCAGAGGGGGAGCACTTTCAATTTTTACACACACTTGTTATTTCATGTGTTGACCAGAGGGGGAGCACTTTCAATTTTTACACACACTTGTTATTTCATATGTTGACCAGAGGGGGAGCACTTTCAATTTTTACACACACTTGTTATTTCATATGTTGACCAGAGGGGGAGCACTTTGAATTTTTACACACACTTGTTATTTCATATGTTGACCAGAGGGGGAGCACTCTCAATTTTTACACACACTTGTTATTTCATATGTTGACCAGAGGGGGAGCACTTTTCAATTTTTACACACACTTGTTATTTCATATGTTGACCAGAGGGAGAGCACTTTCAATTTTTACACACACTTGTTATTTTATATGTTGACCAGAGGGGAAGCGCTCTCAATTTTTACACACTTGTTATTTCATATGTTGACCATAGGGAGAGCACTCTCATTTTTACACACACTTGTTATTTCATATGTTGACCAGAAGGGGAGCACTTTCAATTTTTACACACACTTGTTATTTCATATGTTGACCAGAGGGGGAGCACTCTCAATTTTTACACACACTTGTTATTTCATATGTTGACCAGAGGGGGAGCACTCTCAATTTTTACACACACATGTTATTTCACATGTTGACCAGAGGGGGAGCACTTTCAATTTTTACACACACTTGTTATTTCATATGTTGACCAGAGGGGGAGCACTTTGAATTTTTACACACACTTGTTACTTCATATGTTGACCAGAGGGGGAGCACTTTCAATTTTTACACACACTTGTTATTTCATATGTTGACCAGAGGGGGAGCACTTTGAATTTTTACACACACTTGTTATTTCATATGTTGACCAGAGGGGGAGCACTTTGAATTTGTACACACACTTGTTATTTCACATGTTGACCAGAGGGGGAGCACTTTCAATTTTTACGCACACTTGTTATTTCATATGTTGACCAGAGGGGGAGCACTTTTCCAATTTTTACACACACTTGTTATTTCACATGTTGACCAGAGGGGGGGCACTTTCAATTTTTACACACGCTTGTTATTTCACATGTTGACCAGAGGGGGAGCACTTTCAATTTTTACACACACTTGTTATTTCACATGTTGACCAGAGGGGGAGCACTTTCAATTTTTACACACACTTGTTATTTCACATGTTGACCAGAGGGGGAGCACTCTCAATTTTTACACACACTTGTTATTTCATATGTTGACCAGAGGGGGAGCACTTTAAATTTTTACACACACTTGTTATTTCACATGTTGACCAGAGGGGGTAGCACTTTAAATTTTTACACACACTTGTTATTTCACATGTTGACCAGAGGGGGAGCACTTTCAATTTTTACACACACTTGTTATTACATATGTTGACCAGAGGGGGAGCGCTCTCAATTTTTACACACACTTGTTATTTCACATGTTGACCAGAGGGGGAGCACTTTCAATTTTTACACACACTTGTTATTTCACATGTTGACCAGAGGGGGAGCACTTTCAATTTTTACACACACTTGTTATTTCATATTTTGACCAGAGGGGGAGCACTCTCAATTTTTACACACACTTGTTATTTCATATGTTGACCATAGGGGGAGCACTCTCATTTTTTACACACACTTGTTATTTCATATGTTGACCAGAGGGGGAGCACTCTCAATTTTTACACACACTTGTTATTTCATATGTTGACCAGAGGGGGAGCACTTTCAATTTTTACACACACTTGTTATTTCACATGTTGACCAGAGGGGGAGCACTTTCAATTTTTACACACACTTGTTATTTCATATGTTGACCAGAGGGGGAGCACTTTCAATTTTTACGCACACTTGTTATTTCACATGTTGACCAGAGAGGGAGCACTCTTAATTTTTACACATACTTGTTATTTCATATGTTGACCAGAGGGGGTAGCACTTTAAATTTTTACACACACTTGTTATTTCACATGTTGACCAGAGGGGGAGCACTTTCAATTTTTACACACACTTGTTATTCCACATGTTGACCAGAGGGGGAGCACTTTCAATTTTTACACACACTTGTTATTTCACATGTTGACCAGAGGGGGAGCACTTTCAATTTTTAAACACACTTGTTAATTCACATGTTGACCTTTCAATTTTTACACACACTTGTTATTTCATACGTTGACCAGAGAGGGAGCACTTTCAATTTTTACACACACTTGTTATTTCATATGTTGACCAGAGGGGAAGCACTCTCAATTTTTACACACACTTGTTATTTCATATGTTGACCATAGGGGGAGCACTTTCAATTTTTACACACACTTGTTATTTCACATGTTGACCAGAGGGGGAGCACTTTCAATTTTTACACACACTTGTTATTTCACATGTTGACCAGAGGGGGAGCACTTTCAATTTTTACACACACTTGTTATTCCATGTGTTGACCAGAGGGGAAGCACTCTCAATTTTTACACACACTTGTTATTTCATATGTTGACCAGAGGGAGAGCACTTTCAATTTTTACACACACTTGTTATTTCATATGTTGACCAGAGGGGAAGCACTCTCAATTTTTACACACACTTGTTATTTCATATGTTGACCATAGGGGGAGCACTCTCATTTTTTACACACACTTGTTATTTCATATGTTGACCAGAGGGAGAGCACTTTCAATTTTTACACACACTTGTTATTTCATATGTTGACCAGAGGGAGAGCACTTTCAATTTTTACACACACTTGTTATTTCATATGTTGACCAGAGGGGAAGCACTCTCAATTTTTACACACACTTGTTATTTCATATGTTGACCATAGGGGGAGCACTCTCATTTTTTACACACACTTGTTATTTCATATGTTGACCAGAGGGAGAGCACTTTCAATTTTTACACACACTTGTTATTTCATATGTTGACCAGAGGGGGAGCACTTTGAATTTTTACACACACTTGTTATTTCATATGTTGACCTGAGGGGGAGCACTTTCAATTTTTACACACACTTGTTATTTCACATGTTGACCAGAGGGGGAGCACTTTCGATTTTTACACACACTTGTTATTTCACATGTTGACCAGAGGGGGAGCACTTTTCAATTTTTACACACACTTGTTATTTCATATGTTGACCAGAGCAGGAGCACTTTCAATTTTTACACACACTTGTTATTTCATATGTTGACCAGAGGGGAAGCACTCTCAATTTTTACACACACTTGTTATTTCATATGTTGACCATAGGGGGAGCACTCTCATTTTTTACACACACTTGTTATTTCATATGTTGACCAGAGGGAGAGCACTTTCAATTTTTACACACACTTGTTATTTCATATGTTGACCAGAGGGAGAGCACTTTCAATTTTTACACACACTTGTTATTTCATATGTTGACCAGAGGGGAAGCACTCTCAATTTTTACACACACTTGTTATTTCATATGTTGACCATAGGGGAAGCACTCTCAATTTTTACACACACTTGTTATTTCATATGTTGACCATAGGGGAGCACTCTCATTTTTTACACACACTTGTTATTTCATATGTTGACCAGAGGGAGAGCACTTTCAATTTTTACACACACTTGTTATTTCATATGTTGACCAGAGGGAGAGCACTTTCAATTTTTACACACACTTGTTATTTCATATGTTGACCAGAGGGGAAGCACTCTCAATTTTTACACACACTTGTTATTTCATATGTTGACCATAGGGGGAGCACTCTCATTTTTTACACACACTTGTTATTTCATATGTTGACCAGAGGGAGAGCACTTTCAATTTTTACACACACTTGTTATTTCATATGTTGACCAGAGGGGGAGCACTTTGAATTTTTACACACACTTGTTATTTCATATGTTGACCAGAGGGGGAGCACTTTAAATTTTTACACACACTTGTTATTTCATATGTTGACCAGAGAGGGAGCACTTTTAAAACCGACACTACTTTTCTTTGTTGATGTCTCAAGAAGGGTAGAAATACAAGAACACACACACATTTTCATTGGAAGACCACATCTCTGTCCTGTAGAGAGTATCCTCCTATTTGTTGTTGTGTATTCATAACAGCTCAATAACATGCTTTTTATTTGATTTTTTTTGGCAAATTTTACAACCTCCTATATGGCGGGAAGCACGATATGTTCTCGTGCGTATCCTTTTTAAGTGAAACAGATGAACTAATAATGCATGTAGGTTCCGAGCAGCTAAATATTGAACACTGGTGTGATTACTCCATGCAGATCTAAAAATAAACCCACAACCATCCGTCATCTAAGAAAAAAAATGGCATATTTTATTTATTTATTTTAAATGAGCCTAATTGGCGGTGCAGCTGCCGGTCCAAATTGTGTGGCGCAAACAACTCGATAATCATTCCAAGGCTGGCAATCGTTAGGATGGAAAGAGGACCGTTGCTATATCGCTGCGCTTGGAAGTCGATTTTGAGCATTTTTCCCCTAATAGAGGAAGTTAAATTTGAGACATTGCAAATTGTGTCTGCAGCTCTTTGCTAATGAACCCCATTCAACTCCACAGCAGGAGAATAAGTGCCTTGTTCTTTCAGTCCATGCGGGTCTCCAGAGAGGCTCAAAAGTTCAGTGCTTGACAACCACACCACACTCGGATTCACCTCCAGCCTAATTAATCGCCAGAGAAACCTGGCTTACCAAACCAATGTGGAATGTGACCCTGTGTTGTTTGTGTTGTGTTCTGTTTGCATTTTGTCTCGATCCAACAAATGGAGGAATGGAATGTTTACATATCCGATATTTTCCCAATCAGGAAAGCCGGTGCTTAAACGAGGCCCGAACTGGTGCTAAAAGGGGTCATTTACAGGTAAAAGCCAGTAAATTAGAATATTTTGAAAAACTTGATTTATTTCAGTAATTGCATTCAAAAGGTGTAACTTGTACATTATATGTATTCATTGCACACAGACTGATGCATTCAAATGTTTATTTCATTTAATTTTGATGATTTGAAGTGGCAACAAATGAAAATCCAAAATTCCGTGGGTCACAAAATTAGAATATTACTTAAGGCTAATACAAAAAAGGGATTTTTAGAAATGTTGGCCAACTGAAAAGTATGAAAATGAAAAATATGAGCATGTACAATACTCAATACTTGGTTGGAGCTCCTTTTGCCTCAATTACTGCGTTAATGCGGCGTGGCATGGAGTCGATGAGTTTCTGGCACTGCTCAGGTGTTATGAGAGCCCAGGTTGCTCTGATAGTGGCCTTCAACTCTTCTGCGTTTTTGGGTCTGGCATTCTGCATCTTCCTTTTCACAATACCCCACAGATTTTCTATGGGGCTAAGGTCAGGGGAGTTGGCGGGCCAATTTAGAACAGAAATACCATGGTCCGTAAACCAGGCACGGGTAGATTTTGCGCTGTGTGCAGGCGCCAAGTCCTGTTGGAACTTGAAATCTCCATCTCCATAGAGCAGGTCAGCAGCAGGAAGCATGAAGTGCTCTAAAACTTGCTGGTAGACGGCTGCGTTGACCCTGGATCTCAGGAAACAGAGTGGACCGACACCAGCAGATGACATGGCACCCCAAACCATCACTGATGGTGGAAACTTTACACTAGACTTCAGGCAACGTGGATCCTGTGCCTCTCCTGTCTTCCTCCAGACTCTGGGACCTCGATTTCCAAAGGAAATGCAAAATTTGCATGGTTGGGTGATGGTTTGGGGTGCCATATCATCTGCTGGTGTCGGTCCACTCTGTTTCCTGAGATCCAGGGTCAACGCAGCCGTCTACCAGCAAGTTTTAGAGCACTTCATGCTTCCTGCTGCTGACCTGCTCTATGGAGATGGAGATTTCAAGTTCCAACAGGACTTGGCGCCTGCACACAGCGCAAAATCTACCCGTGCCTGGTTTACGGACCATGTTATTTCTGTTCTAAATTGGCCCGCCAACTCCCCTGACCTTAGCCCCATAGAAAATCTGTGGGGTATTGTGAAAAGGAAGATGCAGAATGCCAGACCCAAAAACGCAGAAGAGTTGAAGGCCACTATCAGAGCAACCTGGGCTCTCATAACACCTGAGCAGTGCCAGAAACTCATCGACTCCATGCCACGCCGCATTAACGCAGTAATTGAGGCAAAAGGAGCTCCAACCAAGTATTGAGTATTGTACATGCTCATATTTTTCATTTTCATACTTTTCAGTTGGCCAACATTTCTAAAAATCCCTTTTTTGTATTAGCCTTAAGTAATATTCAAATTTTGTGACACACGGAATTTTGGATTTTCATTTGTTGCCACTTCAAATCATCAAAATTAAATGAAATAAACATTTGAATGCATCAGTCTGTGTGCAATGAATAAATACAATGTACAAGTTACACCTTTTGAATGCAATTACTGAAATAAATCAAGTTTTTCAAAATATTCTAATTTACTGGCTTTTACCTGTAGTACCTGTTTTTGTGTATTTGGGTGTCCACAATAGTCCACAAAAATTTTGGGATTTGCCAAAAAATTGTGTTGTTTACCTAGTACAGTACAGGCCAAAAGTTTGGACACACCTTCTCCAAATTCAATGTGTGTTCTTTATTTTCATGACTATTTACATTGGATTTGGCTAACCTCCTCCAACCTGCGAGGACAAAGCTACGAACAATGGGAGACCGGGCTTTCTGCTCCGCCGCTCCCAGTCTGTGGAACGCTCTCCCTGACCACCTGAGGGCACCACAGACTGTGGATGTTTTTTAAAAAAGGCTTAAAAACCCATCCATACATCCCTTTTCTACCGCTTATTCCCTTTGGGGTCGCGGGGGGCGCTGGAGCCTATCTCAGCTACAATCCGGCGGAAGGCGGGGTACACCCTGGACAAGTCGCCACCTCATCGCAGGGCTGTATTGTTGTATACAACCGTGAATATTATGGGCATATATTGTTATATACAACCATGACTATTATGGACATATATTGTTAAATATACAACCATGACTATTATTGGCATATATTGTTATCTACAACCACGAATATTATGGGCATATATTGTTGTATACAACCATGACTATTATGGGCATATATTGTTATATACAACCATGAATATTCTGGGCATATACAGTATTGTTATATACAGTCATGACTATTATGGGAATATATTGTTATATACAACCATGACTATTATGGGCATATATTGTCATATACAACCATGACTACTATGGGAATATTTTGTTAAATATATACAACCATGACTATTATGGACATATATTGTTATATACAGTCATGACTATTATGAACATATATTGTTAAATATACAACCATGACTATTATGGACATAAATGGTTATATACAACCATGAATATTATGGGCATATATTATTAAATATACAACCCTTCTTTTTAATTATTTTTTTAATGATATATGCATACTAGTTCTAGCTATTTGGCTGTTCTAGTTTTTATTTTTATTTATTTTTATTATCTTTTTTTTATTTTTAGGTTGTTTATTAAATGTAAAGTGATTTTTACAAATAAAATCTATTATTATTATTATTATTATTGTAGATTGTCACTGAAGGCATCAAAACTATGAATGAACACATGTGAAGTTATGTACTTAACAAAAAAAGGTGAAATAACTGAAAACATGTTTTATATTCTAGTTTCTTCAAAATAACCACCCTTGGCTCTGATTACTGCTTTGCGCACTCTTGGCATTCTCTGGATGAGCTTCAATATATTTATATATATTTATTTATTTTATATATATATTATATATATTATTTATATATATTTATTTATTTATATATGCACCTTTTTTTTTTTATTATCCTGCACTACCATGAGCTTATGTAACAAAGTTGCATTCTAATCTGTGCTGCAAAGTTCAAATTAAAATGACAATAAAAAGGAAGTCTAAGTCTAAGTCTAAGTCTAAGCACACCTGTGAAGTGAAAAAAAAACATTTCAGGTGACTACCTCTTGAAGCTCGTCGAGAGAATGCCAAGAGTGTGCAAAGCAGTAATCAGAGCAAAGGGTGGCTATTTTGAAGAAACGAGAATATAAAACATGTTTTTCAGTTATTTCACCTTTTTTTTGTTAAGTACATAACTTCACATGTGTTCATTCATAGTTTTGATGCCTTCAGTGACAATTTACAATGTAAATAGTCATGAAAATAAAGAAAAGGCATTGAATGAGAAGGTGTGTCCAAACTTTTAGCCTGTACTGTATATAAAAACCCCGTTTCCATATGAGTTGGGAAATTGTGTTAGATGTAAATATAAACGGAATACAATGATTTGCAAATAATTTTCAACCCATATTCAGTTGAATATGCTACAAAGACAACATATTTGATGTTCAAACTGATAAACTTTTTTTTTTTCTTTAGAATTTGATGCCAGCAACACGTGACAAAGAAGTTGGGAAAGGTGGCAATAAATACTGATAAAGTTGAGGAATGCTCATCAAACACTTATTTGGAACATCCCACAGGTGAACAGGCAAATTGGGAACAGGTGGGTGCCATGATTGGGTATGAAAGTAGATTCCATGAAATGCTCAGTCATTCACAAACAAGGATGGGGCGAGGGTCACCACTTTGTCAACAAATGCGTGAGCAAATTTTTGAACAGTTTAAGAAAAACCTTTCTCAACCAGCTTTTGCAAGGAATTTAGGGATTTCACCATCTACGCTCCGTAATATCATCAAAGGGTTCAGAGAATCTGGGGAAATCACTGCACGTAAGCAACTAAGCCCGTGACTTTCGATCCCTCAGGCTGTACTGCATCAACAAGTGACATCAGTGTGTAAAGGATATCACCACATGGGCTCAGGAACACTTTAGAAACCCACTTTCAGTAACTACAGTTGGTCGCTACATCTGTAAGTGCAAGTTAAAACTCTCCTATGCAAGGCGAAAACCGTTTATCAACAACACCCGGAAACGCTGTCGGGTTTCGCTGGGCCTGAGCTCATCTAAGATGGACTGATACAAAGTGGAAAAGTGTTCTGTGGGTCTGACGAGTCCACATTTGAAAATGTTTTTGGAAACTGTAGACGTCGTGTCCTCTGTACCAAAGAGGAAAAGAACCATCCGGATTGTTATAGGCGCAAAGTGTAAAAGCCAGCATGTGTGATGGTATGGGGGTGTATTAGTGCCCGAGACATGGGTAACTTACACATCTGTGAAGGCGCCTTTAATGCTGAAAGGTACATACAGGTTTTGGAGCAACATATGTTGCCATCCAAGTGTCATGTCTGTGTAATCATGTTTTGTCTTAGTCATGTTTTGTTTAGTTTCTGGCTTTTCACTCCCTTGTCTTGTTTGCATGATTACCCATTAGTTTCACCTGTTCCACGTTTGGACTCATTGTGCACTCTTGTTTGTCACCATAGCAACCCATTAGTTTTCACCTGTCACGTCACGCACCTGTTTCACGTTTTGAGTCACGCACCTGTTTTCGTTAATCATGTCTGTGTTATTTAAGCTTTTCATTTTCTGTTGTTCGTCCTGACGACATCACCACATTTATGCTCTGTCCATTCTTTCCATGTCCATTCCTCAAGCAACTATTTTTGTCCAAGCCAAGTAAGTTTTTGTTCCATGTTTATAGTCTTTTTGGTTTCATAGTTTGTTCTCCGCCATTGTGCGTGTTTTTCGTTTGTACTTTTTGCTACAGTCTTTTGATTTCATAGTTTATTCTCCGCCACTGTGCGCGCTTTCATTTATTCCTTTTTTTTTTTTGGATAATAATTAATAAATCATGTACCTTCATTCCCGTCTCGCCCGAGCCAACTTTCCGTTGCATCCCGGAAAAGCACACACCCAAGACCAAGTCTTGACACCAAGCAACGTTACCATGGACGCCCCTGCTTATTTCAGCAAGCCACGTGTTACATCAACATGACTTCATAGTAAAAGAGTGCGGGTACTAGACTGGCCTGCCTGTAGTCCAGACCTGTCTCCCATTGAAAATGTGTGGCGCATTATGGTTAGTGTAAGTCACTATTCTGACCTCCAACCTCATCAAAAGAAGTAGGAAGTATTTTTGTGTTTCGTGACAATGTACTTACTCGGATGCAAGACATTAAGCTCAAAGCCTGGCTTATAGCTCGGTTTCTGTCCGCTGGGTAATATATACAGAAGGATTTACCCAAAACTACATTTAATCGCCGAGGCAGTTCCTACAATTTATGGCAACGGTGGATACAATAAAGCAGTAAGTCCAATAATATAACGGAGGCGTAAAACATTATCGATTGTAGCTTAACCGGACAACCTTATTTTTCCTGGCTTTGTACCTTGTGGTTTATGCAATGCTGTGGCTAATTTATAAAAAAAATCCCAGGTTCACATGCTTCACATGTGGCCTATAAATGTACTTTTGTCTCATCTGACGAACGGGTCACAATGGTCCAATACAATTTTTCACATTAAATCAAACACACACTCACACGATCATTCAGTCGGCCATTTAGCTCATTATGGACTCACCCATATCATGGTCAAGAAAGGACGGAAATGCAATGTGCTATCAAAAAACGGTGCGGCTTCAAAGTCGTACTAAATCATTTTGAAAGATTTTTGAGCGCCTAATTAATTTAACTAAAAAATAATAATTTTCCTGAGGGAACGCTCCGGAAGGAATCAATAAAGTACTATCTATCTATCTATCTATCCATCCATCCATCCATCCATCCATCCATCCATCCATCCATCCATCCATCCATCCATCCATCCATCCATCCATCCATCCATCCATCCATCCATCCATCCATCCATCCATCCATCCATCCATCCATCCATCCATCCATCCATCCATCCATCCATCCATCCATCCATCCATCCATCCATCCATCCATCCATCCATCCATCCATCCATCCATCCATCCATCCATCCATCCATCCATCCATCCATCCATCCATCCATCCATCCATCCATCCATCCATCCATCCATCCATCCATCCATCCATCCATCCATCCATCCATCCATCCATCCATCCATCCATCCATCCATCCATCCATCCATCCATCCATCCATCCATCCATCCATCCATCTATCTATCTATCTATCTATCTATCTATCTATCTATCTATCTATCTATCTATCTATCTATCTATCTATCTATCTATCTATCTATCTATCTATCTATCTATCTATCTATCTATCTATCTATCTATCTATCTATCTATCTATCTAAAGTTGCTTGGGTGAATTATGTAAACTCACTACACCGGTAGTTTTTAGCGCTTCCATAGCGAGGCTACGGACAGATATAAGTTAGAACTTTACGCTACTTTTATATTAGAAATGTCCCATAACAAGAATATAGTGAAAAAGAAGAACCTTATCGACCACGTCGTCGTCGTTGCCACGGACTACAATGGCGGACGTGCGCAAATTTTCAGGACTTATGCAGATCCCAAAAACACATCAGCAGGTACCAGAAGGTAAGAAAAGTTGGTTTTGCATATAATTGCGAAACAAAACGCCAGATAATGTGTCACCTAATGGGTGCCATTTTGCGGTCCTTATACTATAATAATACTTCTGACCACGGTAGCCGTAATGGGCCGATAATCCATCAATTTATAAAAAATTCCAGGTTCACATGCTTCACATGTGGCCTATAAATGTACTTTTGTCTCATCTGACGAACGGGTCACAATGGTCCAATAAGATTTTTCACATTAAATCAAACACACTCACACAATCATTCAGTCGGCCATTTAGCTCATTATGGACTCACCCATATCATGGTCAAGAAAGGACGGAAATGCAATGTGCTATCAAAAAACGGTGCGGCTTCAAAGTCGTACTAAATCATTTTGAAAGATTTTTGAGCGCCTAATTAATTTAACTAAAAAATAATAATTTTCCTGAGGGAACGCTCCGGAAGGAATCAATAAAGTACTATCTATCTATCTATCTATCTATCTATCTATCTATCCATCTATCCATCTATCCATCTATCCATCTATCCATCTATCCATCTATCTATCTATCTATCTATATATCTATCTATCTATCTAAAGTTGCTTGGGTGAATAATGTAAACTCACTACACCGGTAGTTTTTAGCGCTTCCATAGCGAGGCTACGGACAGATATAAGTTAGAACTTTACGCTACTTTTATATTAGAAATGTCCCATAACAAGAATATAGTGAAAAAGAAGAACCTTATCGACCACGTCGTCGTCGTTGCCACGGACTACAATGGCGGACGTGCGCAAATTTTCAGGACTTATGCAGATCCCAAAAACACATCAGCAGGTACCAGAAGGTAAGAAAAGTTGGTTTTGCATATAATTGCGAAACAAAACGCCAGATAATGTGTCACCTAATGGGTGCCATTTTGCGGTCCTTATACTATAATAATACTTCTGACCACGGTAGCCGTAATGGGCCGATAATCCATCAATTTATAAAAAATTCCAGGTGCACATGCTTCACATGTGGCCTATAAATGTACTTTTGTCTCATCTGACGAACGGGTCACAATGGTCCAATACGATTTTTCACATTAAATCAAACACACTCACAAAATCATTCAGTCGGCCATTTAGCTCATTATGGACTCACCCATATCATGGTCAAGAAAGGACGGAAATGCAATGTGCTATCAAAAAACGAAAAAAAAAAGAAGAAAAAAAAGAAAATCCACTATTACCAACGGGATTCGAAAAAGCACGACTCAGAGACGAATTTGCCTCGAGACAAAAATGAAACTGGAAACCGGGCTGAGAAAATGTCAAACGAAGAAATGTCGAGTCTTTTCAACTTCGAACACCGAAGAAGACGACTTCTGCGGTTACAGAGCGCAGGATGAGGATGGGGGCTTAATGACTTTTCCTGCGGACGACTGTACGCCACGCCGTGTTACAGGCACTCTTGTTAAATTCGTGAATGAGCACAAGCATCTGTGTAATTTTTTTTTTTAATGTTTCAATGTGTACCTCCACGGCCTATTGACGTGTGTATGTGCACAAAATCAATCCATCAATTAACTAACATGCAAAGTACCGTATTTTTTGGACCAACATATATTGCTCCAAAACCTGTATGAACCTTTCAGCATTAATGGCGCCTTCACAAATGTGTAAGTTACCCATGTCTTGGGCACTAATACACCCCCATACCATCACACATGCTGGCTTTTCAACAGTCCGGATGGTTCTTTTCCTCTTTGGTCCACAGTTTCCAAATATAACTTGAAATGTGGACTCGTCGGACCACAGAACACTTTTCCACTTTGCATCAGTCCATCTTAGATGAGCTCGGGTCCAGCGAAGCCGGCGACGTTTCCGGGTGTTGTTGATAAATGGCTTTCGCTTTGCATAGTTTTAACTTACAGATATAGCGACAAACTGTGGTTACTGACAGTGGTTTTCCGAAGTGTTCCTGAGCCCATGTGGTGATATCCTTTACACACTGATGTCGCTTTTTTGATGCAGTGCCGCATGAGGGATCGAAGGTCACGGGCATTCAATGTTGGTTTTAGGCCTTGCAGTGATTTCTTCAGATTCTCCGAACCTTTTGATGATATTACGGACCGTTGATGGTGAAATCCCTGAATTCTTTTGCATGAACTCGTTGAGAAATGTTGTTCTTAAATTGTTGGACAATTTGCTCACGCATTTGTTCACAAACTGGTACCCAATCATGGCACCCACCTGTTCCCATATAGCCCGTTCACCTGTGCGATGTTCCAAATAAGTGTTTGATGAGCATTCCTCAACTTTCTCAGTCTTTTTTGCCACTTGTGCCAGCTTTTTTGAAACATATTGCAGGCATCAAATACCAAATGAGCTAATATTGGCAAAAAATAACAAAGTTTACCAGTTTGAACATTAAGTATCTTGTCTTTGGGGTATATTCAATTGACTATAGGTATTCTGTTTTTTATTTACCATTTACACAACGTGACAACTTCACTGGTTTTGGGTTTTGTATATTTAGACCAGGCAAACGCAAGAATAGCTTTTGTGGATGTGGTAACTGGATCGCTCACAACGCGGCATTCCAACTCCTGAGGTGGTGTTGTTCACTTGCATGTAACATGACCGCCCCAAAACAAGAGACGGTGAAAAAGGGGAATATTTATCTACCGTATTTTTCCGGACTATAAGGCGCACTTAAAATCCTTTCATTTTCTCAAAACTCGACAGTGCGCCTTATAACCCGGTGCTCCTAACCTACGGAATAATTCGGGTTGTGTTTACCGACCTTGAAGCAATTTTATTTGGTACACGGTGTAATGATAAGTGTGGCCAGTAGATGGCAGTCACACATAAGAGATACGTGTAGACTGCAATATGACTCAAGTAAACAACAACAAAACTTTAAATGTTCCATTGAGAATACAGAACATTACACATGGCGCTCAAAAATCTTTCAAAATGATTTAGTACGACTTTGAAGCCGCACCGTTTTTTGATAGCACATCGCATTTCCGTCCTTTCTTGACCATGATATGGGTGAGTCCATAATGAGCTAAATGGCCAACTGAATGATTGTGTGAGTGTGTTTGATTTAATGTGAAAAATTGTGTTGGACCATTGTGACCCGTTCGTCAGATGAGACAAAAGTAAATTTATAGGCCACATGTGAAGCATGTGAACCTGGAATTTTTTATAAATTGATGGATTATCGGCCCATTACGGCTACCGTGGTCAGAAGTATTATTATAGTATAAGGACCGCAAAATGGCACCCATTAGGTGACACATTATCTGGCGTTTTGTTTCGCAATTATATGCAAAACCAACTTTTCTTACCTGCTGGTACCTGCTGAATGTGTTTTTGGGATCTGCATAAGTCCTGAAAATTTGCGCACGTCCGCCATTGTAGTCCGTGGCAACGACGACGACGTGGTCGATAAGGTTCTTCTTTTTCACTATATTCTTGTTATGGGGCATTTCTAATATAAAAGTAGAGTTAAGTTCTAACTTATATCTGTCAGTAGCCTCGCTATGGAAGCCCTAAAAACTACCGGTGTAGTGAGTTTACATAATTCACCCAAGCAACTTTAGATAGATAGATAGATAGATAGATAGATAGATAGATAGATAGATACATAGATACATAGATAGATAGATAGATAGATAGATAGATAGATAGATAGATAGATAGATAGTACTTTATTGATTCCATCCGGAGAGTTCCCTCAGGAAAATTATTATTTTTTAGTTAAATTAATTAGTTAAATTAGTGACTAGAGAGTTCCGGTCGCACGATTTTTCGTGGGACACCTTTCCTAATATGACTCCTTTAAAACCTCTTAAGGCCCAAGCTGTTTGTTTACAAGCCTTTTTTCTATGTATCTTTGCTATTTGGGCTTATTGGAACCTAATTAAAATTAAAATTAAAAAACATCTTTTGATATGATGTACTTAGTCCATAAGTACACAAACGTGTACTTCATGTGTAGTGACATGCTAATTTTTATTTTTACCCTTTTTTTCTCCCAAAATTTCATTGTATGTTATACTATTCTGACACCACCAGATGGCAGCATAAGTGTCCACATAAGTGGCCATAAGACCCCAATTAAGTAGTGTTGCCAATTTTGGAAATAATAGCTAAAAGGTGCTGTCCACGCATGTGGCCACTAAGGCCTTTAGAGTCAATGCGCCTTATAATTAAAAAGACCTGAATAGACCCACTCATCAGCAGACCTAGGAAGTGTTTTAAATGTAGATTATAATCTTAATATGACCCCTGTGCCATTAAGATACCTACTTTCAGTCGGCATCCCTAGCCCCGAGTGGAAGGGAAGAAGGGCATACAGATCTGTGAGGAAAGATGAGCGATGTGCGCAGGAAAGAGGAACCTCTAAAGCCTCTCCCTCGCTCGCAGTTTACCGCCAGTGCAGACAGACGAGCCCGGCAGTCAATTACAGGTGCTTGTTAGACTATAAATGGAGCAAAGAAGTCATGTTGCCCTTCCAGGAGAATACCAATGTAATTTGTTGGAACACCACCACAAATAACACTTGACTCTTATCTCGACGAGGACTGCTTTTCTCTCTCTCTCTCTCATTTATCTCCACTTTCGCTCAACACTTTGGCTTTCAATTCTGTCAGTTACAGTAATAACCAAGTATCTTTAAAAAAAAAAAAAGGCAGTTGTGTTTATCTGTAGTTGTTCTCAATCAGCATCTGATGATAAACAGGCTTTCACAGATGTTGACGTTCAAACGGTTGCTTTTTGTCTCGCTAAAACCGATGCGACAATGTACAAACCCCGTTTCCATATGAGTTGGGAAATTGTGTTAGATGTAAATATAAACGGAATACAATGATTTGCAAATCAACCCATATTCAGTTGAATATGCTACAAAGACAACTGATTAACTTTTTTTTTTTTGTGCAAATAATCATTAACTTTAGAATTTGATGCCGGCAACACGTGACAAAGAAGTTGGGAAAGGTGGCAAAAAAAACTGATAAAGTTGAGGAATGCTCATCAAACACTTATTTGGAACATCCCACAGGTGAACAGGCAAATTGGGAACGGGTGGGTGCCATGATTGGGTATAAAAGTAGATTCCATGAATCAAACAAGGATGGGGCGAGGGTCACCGCTTTGTCAACAAATGCGTGAGCAAATTGTTGAACAGTTTAAGAAAAACCTTTCTCAACCAATTGCAAGGAATTGAGGGATTTCACCATCTACGGTCCGTAATATCATCAAAGGGTTCAGAGAATCTGGAGAAATCACTGCACGTAAGCAGCTAAGCCCGTGACCTTCCATCCCTCAGGCTGTACTGCATCAACAAGCGACATCAGTGTGTAAAGGATATCACCACATGGACTCAGGAACACTTCAGAAACCCACTGTCAGTAACTACAGTTGGTCGCTACATCTGTAAGTGCCTAGTGGCCTAGTGGTTAGAGTGTCCGCCCTGAGATCGGTAGGTTGTGGGTTCAAACCCCGGCCGAGTCATACCAAAGACTATAAAAATGGGACCCATTACCTCCCTGCTTGTCACTCAGCATCAAGGGTTGGAATTGGGGGTTAAATCACCAAAAATGATTCCCGGGCGCGGCCACCGCTGCTGCCCACTGCTCCCCTCACCTCCCAGGGGGTGATCAAGGGTGATGGGTCAAATGCAGAGAATAATTTCGCCACACCTAGTGTGTGTGTGTGACAATCATTGGTACTTTAACTTTAACTTTAAGTTAAAACTCTCCTATGCAAGGCGAAAACCGTTTATCAACAACACCCAGAAACGCCGTCGGCTTCGCTGGGCCTGAGCTCATCTAAGATGGACTGATACAAAGTGGAAACGTGTTCTGTGGTCTGACGAGTCCACATTTCAAACCGTTTTTGGAAACTGTGGACGTCGTGTCCTCAAAGGGGAAAAGAACCATCCGGATTGTTATAGGCGCAAAGTTGAAAAGCCAGCATCTTTGATGGTGTGGCGGTGTATTAGTGCCCAAGACATGGGTAACTTACACATCTGTGAAGGCACCATTATTGCTGAAAGGTACATACAGGTTTTGGAGCAACATATGTTGCCATCCAAGCAACGTTACCATGGACGCCCCTGCTTATTTCAGCAAGACAATGCCAAGCTACGTGTTACATCAACGTGGCTTCATAGTAAAAGAGTGTGGGTACTAGACGGGCCTGCCTGTAGTCCAGACCTGTCTCCCATTGAAAATGTGAAGCCTAAAATACCACAACAAGACCCCCGGACTGTTGAACAACTTAAGCTGTACATCAAGCAAGAATGGGAAAGAATTCCACCTGAGAAGCTTCAAAAATGTGTCTCCTCAGTTCCCAAACGTTTACTGAGTGTTGTTAAAAGGAAAGGCCATGTAACACAGTGGTGAACATGCAGCCAGGAGATTCTAAGTTAATTATTATTTGCAAAAAAAAAAAATAAAGTTTATGAGTTTGAACATCAAATATGTTGTCTTTGTAGCATATTCAATTGAATATGGGTTGAAAAGGATTTGCAAATCATTGCATTCCGTTTATGTTTACATCTAACACAATTTCCCAACTCATATGGAAACGGGGTTTGTATTAAATGGTTCTTATTAGACTCCAAACCTGGACGGTTGATTGGATACATGAAATTCCATCCATCCATCTTTTTTTCTGCTTATCCGAGGTCGGGTCATAGGGGCAACAGCCTAAGCAAGGAAGCCCAGACTTCCCTCTCCCCAGCTGCTTCGCCCAGCAATCCCAGGCCAGTTGGAAGACATAGTCTCCTCAACATGTCCTGGGTCTTCCCCGTGGCCTCAACAACTCCCCAGGGAGACGTACAGAGGTCATCCTGACCAGATGCCTGTGTAGTGATACTTGTGTAGTGACCGCAGCACTCTTGAATCTTTTCACTGAATTGTGTTAGCGATTGTTAATAAAGATATTTAATGTGCTGTAGTGTCCTTGTCCACAAACGGGCTATCGTAAGACTTGTCACTTCAATCCTTGTTCTAAGTACGGTACTGATGAATATCGGTATCGGCGAGTAATATCGGTATTGATAAAATCCTAACAATATACATGCTTACATTATAGTGAAGTGAAGTGTGAAGTGAATTATATTTATATAGCGCTTTTTCTCTAGTGACTCAAAGCGCTTTTACATGGTGAAACCCAATATCTAAGTTACATTTAAACCAGTGTGGGTGGCACTGGGAGCAGGTGGGTAAAGTGTCTTGCCCAAGGACACAACGGCAGTGACTAGGATGGCGGAAGCGGGTATCGAACCTGCAACCCTCAAGTTGCTGGCACGGCCGCTCTACCAACCCGAGCTTTACCGCCCCAATTATAGTCGTCTACAACAGTGTTTTTCAACCTTTTTGGAGCCAAGGCACATTTTTGTTCATTGAAAAAAAATGCGGAGGCACACCAACAGCAGAAAACATAAAAAATGTAAACTCGGTAGCTGATATTGACAGTAAAAAGTTGTTCTCGCAATTGTTGGATATGAATTGAAACCATAACCAAGCATGCATCACTATAGCTCTTGTCTCAAAGTAAGTGTCACAACCTGACTTATTTGGAGTTTTTTGGTGTGTTCCTGTGTGTAGTGTTTTAGTTCTTGTCTTGCGCTCCTATTTTGGTGGCTTTTTCTCTTTTTTTGGTATTTTCCTGTAGCAGTTTCATGTCTTCCTTAAACGCTGTTCCCCGTACCTGCTTTGTTTTAGCAATCAAGACTATTTCAGTTGTGCGGACGCAATCCTTCTTTGTGTGGAAACTGTTGATTGTCATGTCACGTACGGATGTACTTTGTGGACGCTGTAAGTCTTTGCTGTCGTCCAGCATTCTGTTTTTGTTTACTTCGTAGCAGTGACGTGCGGTGAGGTTGATGGCTGGTGAGGCCCTGACTTCATCACAGTCAGATTTACAAACATATGAACCCTAAAGAGTATCTTATTCACCATTTGATTGGCAGCAGTTAACGGGTTATGTTTGAAAGCTCATACCAGCATTCTTCCCTGCTTGGCACTCAGCATCAAGGGTTGGAATTGGGGGTTAAATCACCAAAAATGATTCCCGGGCACGGCGCCGCTGCTGCCCACTGCTCCCCTCACCTCCCAGGGGGTGAACAAGGGGATGGGTCGAATGCAGACGACACACCTAGTGTGTGTGTGACAATCATTGGTACTTTAACTTAACTTTAACTTTACACATACAAACTGTAGCACACAAAAAAGCACATTTAATAAAAAAAACAACCTTATTATGGTCTTACCTTTACTTATAAATTAAGTCCACAACTAAAGCCCTCACTTAAACTTTCCACGTGCAAGATTGAATCTATTTAAAAAAGTGTAACCGAGGGTTTATAAATGTCGCCTATACTGTATGAAACTACAAAATAACAAACACGGAGGCTCCAGTTTACACGAGGACCACTTTATTTACCTTCTTTCAAAAACCTCTGCAACGTGTCATCACTTCCGCTCTTAGCGCCTTCACAATAAGAGCTCAAGGCATATACTGTATAACAGCGCATAACAGGAACTTAACATCACAAAGAGGAAAGCCCATGAAAATAGGTTACAAAAGTTATTTAATAAGAAGCCAAAAAGTGCAAAAACAATAATGTTCGTGTTGGAGGAGTTGTGACCCTGCAGTCATTCACAACTCCTCCAACACGAACATTATTGTTTTTGCACTTTTTGGCTTCTTATGAAATAACTTTTTTAAATAGATTCAATCTTGCACGTGGAAAGTTTAAGTGTGGGCTTTAGTTGATATAACAATTCTACGGCGGGGGTGCAGGAGGCGGGATTACTGGAGCCTCAGCCAGTGCGTCTTTTGCAGCCGTTTTATGATCGCTCAGCACAAGAAATACTTTACACACATACAGTTGTTGACAAAATACACTGTACATTATATACCTCAGCTAACTA
Source organism: Nerophis lumbriciformis (assembly GCF_033978685.3). NCBI lineage: Eukaryota > Metazoa > Chordata > Actinopteri > Syngnathiformes > Syngnathidae > Nerophis > Nerophis lumbriciformis. The sequence continues at coordinate 5,025,313 of NC_084572.2, read as the reverse complement.
AACTATGGAAATGTATAATATAATTCATATAGCAATACGGTCTCACTGCACAGCAGGCCAGCAGTTAGCTGAGTCCGGAATCCATGTTGAGGCACTGAGTGACGTGCCTCAACTGGCTGCTGTTCACCGCACCGTCTCTTCTCAGTATTTGAACGGAAAATGTGAAAATTCAGCGATTTTGAATAAAAATAATCTAAAACTGGTGAATTTAAATGGAAAATAACTGTATAGTATAATCACTGGATACATTTAACAATTTAATTAATTTTTATTTTTTTTAAAAATTTTTTCTTTCCATGATGGCAGGTGAGGCCCCGCCTCACCTGCCTCTAGTGACTGCACGTCACTGCTTTGTAGCCAGTTCAGTTTTAGTTTTGTTTTCCGTAGCCATCCCTAAGCTTCAATGCCTTTTTTAGGGGCACTCACATTTTGTTTACTTTTGGTTTAAGCATTAGATACGACGTTTACAAAGCTATTAGCTCATACTTGCCAACTCTCCTGAATTTTCCGGGAGACTCCCGAAATGCAGCGCCTCTCCTGAAAATCTCCCGATTTTCAGCCGGAGCTGGAGGCCACGCCCCCTCCAGCTCCATGCGGACCTGAGTGAGGACAGCCTTTTTTCATGACGGGAGGACAACAGGGTGACAAGAACTAAATCATCCATACTAGAGATAAATTGTATTATTATGTTAATTTTACCTAAAAATAAATATATTTATTAATTTTAAAAAAATAAAAAAAATTTACTATATTTTGCTAAAAACATCCAAATTAATTGTATTTTTATTTGTATTTTTTTGTGACTCCTTATTACATCCAGCCATAGAATTATACATTAAAATAAACATATTTGAAATAATTGATTTTAAATTATCATAATAATTCATTTAAAATGACCATATTTGATTATTAATTGCTTGTTTATCAACAACTTTAGCATTTTATTCATTACATTTTGAAACTCTCAGAAGCCAAGTTATGTTATATTCCTTAATATTTATTTATGCAAGTTTGAAGTATCAATTATCTAAACACAGTTTTGTTTGCATACTTTCAGGATGTAGATATACATATATATATACATATATATATATATATATATATATATATATATATATATATATATATATATATGTATATATATATATATATATATGTATGTGTGGGAAAAAAAATCACAAGACTATTTCATCTCTACAGGCCTGTTTCATGAGGGGGTTCCCTCAATCATCAGGAGATTTTAATGGGAGCATTCACATACCATGGTTTATATAGGGCACAGAGTGGGTGGGTACAGGCTGGCGTAGGGGCGTGGTGATTGGCTCATGTGTTACCTAGGAGGTGTTTCCGTCTGTGGCGGCATGCTGTTACAATTTCGCTGCGCTTGTTGAGGGATGACAGGTCTGGACGGTAAATAATAAACAGTTTCTCTTTCAAGCATAGGTTGCATCTTTTATTACCACTATTGTAAGGTGTGCTGGATGCAAGAATTTGCCATGTTATTGAATATTCAACATTATTGTCTTTGAGGTCCCAAATGTGTTTGCTGAGTTCTGTGGTATTCCGCAGGTTTTGGTTCCTGAAAGAAGCCTTGTGATTGTTCCATCTGGTTTTGAACTCTCCCTCGGTTAATCCTACATATGTGTCGGATGTGTTAATGTCCTTGCGTGTTACCTTAGATTGGTAGACAACTGATGTTTGTAAGCACCCCCCGTTGAGAGGGCAATCAGGTTTCTTTCGGCAGTTGCAGCCTTTGTTGGTTTTGGAGTCGCTCTGTCCGGGGGCCGACGGCTCATTTGCAATTGTTTTGTTGTGGTTTGAGATAATTTGTCGTATATTGTTCATACAGCTGTAGCTCAATTTAATGTTGTTCTTGTTGAATACTTTTCTTAGGGTGTTGCCTTTGGGGAAGTGTTTGTCAATCAGACTGAGGAATTTGTGTCCAATGTTAGTTGAGACGTTTTTGCTGTATGGGGGGTTGTACCAGATGATGTTGTTTCGTTTTCTGTTCTTTTTTGGTTGGTTTCCTGGCGTGGGTTCATAGGTGAGGGTGAAATTGTATCCGCTTTCATCAAGGGCTTTTTGGTACGGGGGGGGTTGCTTGGTCAAATTCAGCTTTGCTAGATGACAGCATCGATAGCCTTTTATTAATTCCGGTAGGTATTCTTTTCGTGGTGGTGGGTGGGTGGTTGCTGTCATGGTGCACGTATTGGAGTGTTGTGTTGGGTTTCGTGAATGGTTGGTAGCTGTTATTTCTCAGGTTGAAAGTGACGTCAAGGAAGTTGACGGTTTGCTTGTTGGCTTCAATCGTGATCCGTAGGCCGTTCTCTTTGAAAATTTGGCATATGCGCTTCTTGGTATTCTCGCTGCTCCTTGGCGAGGCGCGACACACTGCCAGTCCGTCATCATGGTAAATACCAAGGTTCAGATTGAGGCTAGCGAGCTGGGAGAGGAGGAAACTCCCAACGAGTTCACACGTTTCTGCTCCGTCAAAACTTCCCATAGTGACGTCAAATGTTGCACATTTCTTTTTTTGCCATGGTGTACTGTTGTGGATGAGAATGGAGTTTTTTGCGTGGATGATGATGTTTCTTTCGTTGCCTGTGATTGAGTCGTAGTCTGAGGCGAAGTCTAGTGCTTATATATATATATATATATATATATATATATATATATATATATATATATATATATATATATGTATGAAATACTTGACTTGGTGAATTCTAGCTGTCAATATACTCCTCCCCTCTTAACCACGCCCCCAACTACGCCCTGCCCCACCCCCGACCACGCCCCCCTGCCCCTACCTCCCGAAATCAGAGGTCTCAAGGTTGGCAAGTATGTATTAGCTACCTGCTGCCACCTACTGATATGGAAGAATATTACACGGTTATGCTGCCGAGCTCTAGACAGCACCGACACTCAATTTGCAGACTATAATTACTGGCTTGCATAAAATATTTTTAACCCAAATAGGTGAAATGCCATAATCTCCCACGGCACACCAGACTGTAGTTGCACAGTGGTTACAAAACACTGCTCTACAACCAAGCGTTTTCTGCCTCCATTTGAAAAGTGAACACAGCCTCCTAAAAGGTATGGATGTCAACTTCATCCAGGAGCTCAAATGGTAGAGCGGTTGCCCAAAAAAACCAGAGGGTGCCTGGTACAAATCCAACTTCTGCCATCCGAGTCACTGCCTTGGGCAAGACACTTGCTCCCAGTGCCGCTCACATCGGCGTATGAATGTGAATGAATGCTCGCTTGTCAGACAGGCCGTAGGCGCCAATTGGCAGCCATGTTTCCGTCACTCAACCTGCTCGCTCGCCAGAGGTGGGTAGTAACGCGCTACATTTACTCCGTTACATCTACTTGAGTAACTTTTGTGATAAATTGTACTTCTAAGAGTAGTTTTAATGCAACATACTTTTACTTTTACTTGAGTATATTTATAGAGAAGAAACGCTACTTTTACTCCGCTACTTTTATCTACATTCAGCTCGCTACTCGCTACTAATTTTTATCGATCTGTTAATGCACGCTTTGTTTGTTTTGGTCTGTCAGACAGACCTTCATAGTGCCTGCGTTTCAACAAATACAGTCACTGGTGACGTTCACTCCGTTCCACCAATCAGATGCAGTCACTGGTGACGTTGGACCAATCAAACAGAGCCAGGCGGTCAAATGACCTGACTTAAACAAGTTGAAAAACTTATTGGGGTGTTACCTTTTAGCGGTCAATTGTACGGAATATGTACTGTACTGTGCAATCTACTAATAAAAGTTCCAATCAATCAATCAAAAGTGTGAAGGAAAAAAGACCATTTTTTATTTCAACGTACACCCCGTCAAAAGCCTAAAGACTGACTGCACAGTTCCTGTCTTCACAATAAAAGTGCCGCTCCATCGCGCCTGCGCTTTCAAAATAAGAGTCTCCGAAAGCCTGCGCAAACAAGCTAGCAAGCTACGGAGTTTGCCGCCAATGTATTTCTTGTAAAGTGTATAAAAACGAATATGGAAGCTGGACAAATAAGATGCCAAAAACCAACCACTTTCATGTGGTATTAGACAGAAAGGAGGAACTTTTTTTCTCCTCCATTTGAAAACGTGGACGTTTGTCAGCACTACTGTCTGATTACAATCAATGCAAGTCATCAGAATCAGGTAATACACCAACTTATATTCTTGTCTTCATGAAAGAAAGGAATCTATATGTGTTAAACATGCATGTATATTCATTAAAACACCTTTAACATGTAAACAAAAACGGCAAAAAAAATAAATATAAATTATATACTGTATATATCAATGTATGTATGTATATATATATATATATATATATATGTGTGTATATATATATATATATATATATATATATATATATATATATATATATATATATATATATATATATATGATGTGTGTGTGTATGTTACTCATCAGTTACTCAGTACTTGAGTAGTTTTTTTACAACATACTTTTTACTTTTACTCAAGTAAATATTTGGGTGACTACTCCTTACTTTTACTTGAGTAATAAATCTCTAAAGTAACAGTACTCTTACTTGAGTACAATTTCTGGCTACTCTACCCACCTCTGTCGCTCGCTTCACTAGGAAATAAAATGTATACATGCACCATGCACCTTTGAAATATATATCTTTTTTTTAATGCGCATTTAATAAATGGAATTTTAAAATAATACCGGAGCCTACAGAAGTACTTTATTGGTTCTATGACAGAGCTCTTAACTTTAACATTATCACAATTTCAGAAGGGTTAAAACCATTAAAAATCAGTTCCCAGTGGCTTATTATATTTTTCGAAGTTTTTTTCAAAATTTTACCCATCATGCAATATCCCTAAAAAAAAGCTTCAAAGTGCCTGATTTTAACCATCGTTATAAACACCCGTCCATTTTACTGTGACATCACATAGTGAAGCCAACACAAACAAACATGGCGCATAGAACAGCAAGCTATAGCGACGTTAGCTCGGATTCAGACTCAAATTTCAGCGGCTTAAGTGATTCAACAGATTACGCATGTATTGAAACGGATGGTTGTAGTGTGGAGGCAGGTAGCGAAAACGAAATTGAAGAAGAAACTGAAGCTATTGAGCCATATCGGTTTGAACCGTATGCAAGCGAAACCGACGAAAACGACACGACAGCCAGCGACACGGGAGAAAGCGAGGACAAATTCGGCGATCGCCTTCTAACCAACGATTTGAACTTGGGAGTTTGCTTTCCGGGATGCAACGGAAAGTTGGCACGGGCGAGACGGGAATGAAGGTACATTTTTTTATTGAAACACTAGAACTACAAAAAAGGATCAAACCAAAGCGCGCACAGTGGCGGAGAACAAACTATGAAAAACAAAAAGACTATAAACATGGAACCAAAACTTACTTTGACAAGGGACATGAAGCAGGATCTTAGAGGAATGGACAGAGCATAAATGTGTTGTGAGGTCGTCAGAAAGACAAACTGAAAAACACTGAACTTAAATACTACAGACATGATTAACGAAACAGGTGCGTGACTCAAGACGTGAAACAGGTGCGTGACGTGACAGGTGAAAACTAATGGTTGCTATGGTGACCAGACAAGGGAGTGAAAAGACAGAAACTAAACAAAACATGACTTAAAACAAAACATGATAATACAGACATGACACTATGGACTGGACTCTCACTATTATGTTAGATCTACTACGGACTGGACTCTCACTATTATGTTAGATCTACTATGGACTGGACTCTCACTATTATGTTAGATCCACTATGGACTGGACTTTCACTATTATGTTGGATCCACTATGGATTAGACTCTCACTATTATGTTAGATCCACTATGGACTGGACTCTCACTATAATGTTAGATGCACTATGGACTGGACTCTTACTATTATGTTAGATCCACTATGGACTGGACTCTCACTATTATATTAGATCTACTATGGACTGGACTCTCACTATTATGTTAGATCCACTATGGACTGGACTCTCACTATAATGTTAGATGCACTATGGACTGGACTCTCACTATTATGTTAGATCCACTATGGACTGGACTCTCACTATTATATTAGATCTACTATGGACTGGACTTTCACAATATTATGCTAGATCCACTCGACGTCCATTGCACCTGTCTCCCCTGGAGGGGGGTCACCCACATCTGCGGCCCTCTCCATGGTTTGTCATTGTCATCCCACTGGGTTGTGAGTTTTTCCTTGCCCTTATGTGGGCTCTGAACCGAGGATGTCGTTGTGGCTTGTGCAGCCCTTTGAGACACTTGTGATTTAGGGCTATATAAGTAAACATTGATTGATTGATTGATCAGTAGAACATCATCCATGCAACATTTTGACCAAAGAACCACCATCACATGTTATGTAGACCACAAGGAAGTATTTTATATTTAGAAAAAAAAATCATAATATGACCCCTTTAACGCGCCTTTTAATCCGGTGCGCCCTATTGTCTGGAAAACAAGGTATTTGCCAATTGTATGCTAAAAAGTCACCCCTGTTCCCTACAGTCCTGTTACTCATCTTCACCTTAGGAACCGTGTGCATCCGCCCGGAGTTCCTTAAGGCTCTGGATGCTGTGGGGCTGTCTTGGTTGACAAGACTCTGCAGCATCGCGTGGACATCGGGGCGGTACCTTTGGATTGGCAGACCGGGGTGGTGGTTCCTCTCTTTAAGAAGGGGAACCGGAGGGTGTGTTCTAACTATCGTGGGATCACACTCCTCAGCCTTCCCGGTAAGGTCTATTCAGGTGTACTGGAGAGGAGGCTACGCTGGATAGTCGAACCTCGGATTCAGGAGGAACAGTGTGGTTTTCGTCCTGGTCGTGGAACTGTGGACCAGCTCTATACTCTCGGCAGGGTCCTTGAGGGTGCATGGGAGTTTGCCCAACCAGTCTACATGTGCTTTGTGGACTTGGAGAAGGCATTCGACCGTGTCCCTCGGGAAGTCCTGTGGGGAGTGCTCAGAGAGTATGGGGTATCGGACTGTCTGATTTTGGCGGTCCGCTCCCTGTATGATCAGTGTCAGAGCTTGGTCCGCATTGCCGGCAGTAAGTCGGACACGTTTCCAGTGAGGGTTGGACTCCGCCAAGGCTGCCCTTTGTCGCCGATTCTGTTCATAACTTTTATGGACAGAATTTCTAGGCGCAGTCAAGGCGTTGAGGGGATCCAGTTTGGTGGCTACAGGATTAGGTCTCTGCTTTTTGCAGATGATGTGGTCCTGATGGCTTCATCTGGCCAGGATCTTCAGCTCTCGCTGGATCAGTTCCCAGCCGAGTGTGAAGCGACTGGGATGAGAATCAGCACCTCCAAGTCCGAGTCCATGGTTCTCGCCCGGAAAAGGGTGGAATGCCATCTTCGGGTTGGGGAGGAGACCCTGTCACAAGTGGAGGAGTTCAAGTACCTCGAAGTCTTGTTCACGAGTGAGGGAAGAGTGGATCGTGAGATCGACAGGCGGATCGGTGCGGCATCTTCAGTAATGCGGACGCTGTATCGATCCGTTGTGGTGAAGAAGGAGCTGAGCCGGAAGGCAAAGCTCTCAATTTACCGGTCGATCTACGTTCCCATCCTCACCTACGGTCATGAGCTTTGGGTTATGACCGAAAGGACAAGATCACGGGTACAAGCGACCGAAATGAGTTTCCTCCGCCGGGTGGCAGGACTCTCCCTTAGAGATAGGGTGAGAAGCTCTGTCATCCGGGGGGAAGTCAAAGTAAATCCGCTGCTCCTCCACATCGAGAGGATTCAGATGAGGTGGTTCGGGCATCTGGTCAGGATGCCACCCGATCGCCTCCCTCGGGAGGTGTTTAGGGCACGTCCGACCGGTAGGAGGCTACGGGGAAGACCCAGGACACGTTGGGAAGACTATGTCTCCCGGCTGGCCTGGGAACGCCTCGGGATCCCTCGGGAAGAGCTGGACGAAGTGGCTGGGGAGAGGGAAGTCTGGGCTTCCCTGCTTAGGCTGCTGCCCCCGCGACCCGACCTCGGATAAGTGGAAGAAGATGGATGGATGGATGGATGGATTTTGAGAGTTTCAACAAGCAAATGGCACGGATTCTGCGGACTGACCCTTGTAAAGTTCCAGCAAGAGGACGGCATCTTTTAAAGCGGACGTTTATCCTCGGTCGGAAACGAGCTTCCCTCTTGACTGACAGCCAGATTAGCGTCCTTCCATTGATTTGCGGCGACCTTGCGAGCACCTGCTCCGTTTGCGCCTGAAAAGGCAGCATTTCCTCTCTTCGGAAGTCAATACAAAAGCAGATGTCCGCCGGTTTAAGTGCTGGATGGTCTCCCCCAGGTAATGAGTCACCAGTACCGGGGAACTACAGGCGTGACCCCGCCACTGCTCCCCGGCAGTAATGATAGAAAAAGACATCTAACACCTGCTCCTTTTTTTTCCGCCTGATTCTCCGGCTCTCTGCCTGGTAAACGTCGGCGAAGGCGCCGTTTGAGTGCAGCGGAGTCAAGGGTGTCATCCGGTTCTTTGCTTTATTGAAATGTCAGCGCGTGTCGCAGGATGGGCTCATTACACAAGATTGCAGTCTTTTGATGGGGTCAACACGACGACACGTGTCTTCTCAGACGTCGCGTGGACTCCTTGGACTGCATTCACACGTCTATAAAGTCATGTTTCAGGTACTAGACTTGACATTTTGCTTATGTGTCTTCTTGTGCGGCATTTGGAGTTCCTGTCCAGTGTTCCTATGTTCTATCCTCACTTCCTCTGTCTTGCCAGTGAGCCCTGGCTCCCACACCGGTCCCTGATTGGCAACCAGGACACACCCGTTCCTGGTTGGCAACCAGGCTCCTATTGATGTCCTTCAGACAGGGTTTGATCCTTGCTCCAAAACATTCTCACATATGTTTGTTTCTACACCAAAATTAATATATTTATCAGTCAATCAATCAATCAATGTTTATTTATATAGCCCTAAATCACAAGTGTCTCAAAGGGCTGCACAAGCCACAACGACATCCTCGGTTCAGATGATCCCACATAAGGGCAGGGAGAAACTCACAACCCAGTGGGACGTCAATGAGAATGACTATGAGAAACCTTGGAGAGGACCGCAGATGTGGGTGACCCCCCGCCCCCCTCCCTCTCTAGGGGAGACCGGATGCAATGGACGTTGAGTGGGTCTAGCATAATATTGTGAAAGTCCAGTCCATATTGGATCTACAAACCTCGTTTCCATATGAGTTGGGAAATGGTGTAAAATGTAAATATAAACGGAATACAATGATTTGCAAATCATTGTTCTAATAGAGAATGTCTCATTTGCACCCCCTGGTCAAGGTCAAGGTCAAGGTTCAACTTTATTGTCCCCGCGGGGAAATTTGTCTTGGGCACAGTGCATCATTGCTTTCTTAACATACCCAAAAACAACAGAACAAAAACACAAGCACAGACACAACCACAACCATACAACTAACATTTAAACATCAGAACATGGAGCTTGATAGACATAGGTGGCACTTTGATGTAGGCATAAAATCTACAGTATGGAGATAAAGATAAAGTACCAATGTGCATTGCACTAGAGCTCATGCATAAAGTGCTGTGTGCTAAAGTGCTTAGTTCTAAAGTGCTATGTGCTAAAAAAAAGTGCTAACCTATGTATTAAAATTCTATTGCACATTGTTGGTCAGCTTAATGGAGGCTGGGACAAATGATAATTTAAGGCGGTTAAATTTGCATAGTGGGACCCGGAGTCTTCTCCCTGATGGCAGGGTTCCATATTCAGGAAAGGGTGGGTGTTGTGAGTTGGAAATAATTTTCTTAGCTTTTTTCCTAACTGCCTGCTCATAGATGCTCTGTATAGGCTCATATTCTTTCCTCCCTACGATTTGCATTGCCGTTTTATACATGCCGGCCAGTTTGCTTTTTAGCTTAACGGTTAGGTTGCCAAACCATGAGGTGATCCCGTATCTAATGATGCTCTCTACTATGGCACGGTAGAAAATCATCATGATGTGGCTGCTTACGCCGTACAATCTTAATCTTCGCAAAAAATATAGCCTCTGTTGCAGTCTATTGCACAGTTTGTCAATATGTGTCTTCCAGCAGAGAAGATTATCAAAATGAACCCCTAAATATTTATATGAGGATACCTGGGTGATTTCCTGATTTTTGATGACCACTGGCTCATGGTCAGTCACTTTCCTCGGATCCAAAACCATTTCCTGTGTCTTGGTCACATTTAAAATAAGATGGTCGCTACATCTGTACGTTACCATGGACGCCCCTGCTTATTTCAGCAAGACAATGCCAAGCCACG
>NC_084572.2:4987500-5010000 GCF_033978685.3 Nerophis lumbriciformis | reverse complement strand
ACAAGTTAGGACATAAATCATGGTCCCAATTTGGAAAACCATTGCATCTAATAGAGAATGTCTCATTTGCACCCCCTGGTGGTGAAATTTACCAAAATTCGGGTGGTCCCAAAAAGGAGGGATTTTTTCAAATTGACTGTGTGTCAGTTTTAAAAATGCTCCCCCTCTGGTCAACATATGAAATAACAAGTGTGCATAAGAAATTTAATTGTGCCCCCTTTGGCCAAAATTAATTTAAAAAAAATATATATATGTACATAGAGACGTACTGTAATAACTTGAAGTAAATAATGAAGATTAAAAACCAATTACAAAAAAAAATAAAAAATAAATAAAAAATATATATGTATATATATATATATATATATATATATATATATATATATATGTATATATATATATATATATATATATGTATATATATATATATATATATGTAACTAAAAGTTAATTTTTTAAATATATTTGCATAGTATGTATTTATTATTAATGTTGTAAATACTAATCTTTATATATCTAGAAAGGCTGGTCCTAAAGAGGTAGGCATTTTTCGGAGGTCTCAAGAAGGTAGAAAATACAAGAATGTGTGTGTGTGTGTGTTTGTGTGTTCTTGTATTTCTACCCTTCTTGAGACATCAACAAGGAAAAGTACCTTCCATATGAGGAGGTGTGAACAAGTTAGGACATAAATCATGGTCCCAATACGGAAAACCATTATCAAAATTAGGGTGGTCCCAAAAAGGAGGGATTTTTTCAAATTGACTGTGTGTCGGTTTTAAAAGTGCTCCCCCTCTGGTCAACATATGAAATAACAAGTGTGTGTAAGAAATTGAAATGCGCCCCCTTTGGCCAAAATTAATTTAAAAAAATATACATATGTATATAGAGACATACTGTAATAACTTGAAGTAAATAATGAAGATTAAAAACCAATTACAAACAAAAATAAATACATATATATATATATATATATATATATATATATATATATATATATATATATATAAATAGCAAAATTAATTAAAAAAATAAATAAATATGTACATAGAGACATACTGTAATAACTTGAGATAAATAATGAAGATTAAAAAACAATTACAAAAAAAAATTAAAATTAAAAAAAATTAAAAAATTAAAGTTTACTTTTTTTTATATTTGCTTAGTATGTATTTATTATAAATGTTGTAAATACTCATCTTCATATATCTAGAAAGGGCGGTCCTAAAGAGGTAGGCATTTTTCGGAGGTCTCAAGAAGGTAAAAAATACAAGAATGTGTGTGTGTGTTTGTGTGTTTGTGTGTTCTTGTATTTCTACCCTTCTTGAGACATCAACAAGGAAAAGTACATTCCATATGAGGAGGTGTGAACAAGTTAGGACATAAATCATGGTCCCAATACGGAAAACCATTATCAAAATTAGGGTGGTCCCAAAAAGGAGGGATTTTTTTCAAATTGACTGTGTGTCGGTTTTAAAAGTGCTCCCCCTCTGGTCAACATATGAAATAACAAGTGTGTGTAAGAAATTGAAATGCGCCCCCTTTGGCCAAAATCAATTTAAAAAAAATCTATAAATATGTATATGGGGACATACTGTAATAACTTGAGGTAAATAATGAAGATTAAAAAACAATTACAAAAAAAAATTAAAATTAAAAAAATTAAAAAATTAAAGTTTACTTTTTTTTATATTTGCTTAGTATGTATTTATTATAAATGGTGTAAATACTAATCTTTATATATCTAGAAAGGGTTGTCCTAAAGAGGTAGGCATTTTTCGGAGGCCTCAAGAAGTTAAAAAAATACAAGAATGTGTGTGTGTGTGTGTTTGTGTGTTTGTGTGTTCTTGTATTTCTACCCTTCTTGAGACATCAACAAGGAAAAGTACATTCCATATGAGGAGGTGTGAACAAGTTAGGACATAAATCATGGTCCCAATACGGAAAACCATTATCAAAATTAGGGTGGTCCCAAAAAGGAGGGATTTTTTCCAAATTGACCGTGTGTCGGTTTTAAAAGTGCTCCCCCTCTGGTCAACATATGAAATAACAAGTGTGTGTAAGAAATTGAAATGCGCCCCCTTTGGCCAAAATCAATTTAAAAAAAATCTATAAATATGTATATGGAGACATACTGTAATAACTTGAAGTAAATAATGAAGATTAAAAACCAATTACAAACAAAAATAAATAAATAAATATATATATATGTATATATATATATATATATATATATATATATATATATATATATGTAACTAAAAGGTTTTTTTTTATTATATTTGCATATTATGTATTTATTATTAATGTTGTAAATACTAATCTTTATATAACTTAGAAAGGGTGGTCCTAAAGAGGTAGGCATTTTTCGGAGGTCTCAAGAAGGTTAAAAAAATACAAGAATGTGTGTGTGTGTGTTTGTGTGTTCTTGTATTTCTACCCTTCTTGAGACATCAACAAGGAAAAGTAGCTTCCATATGAGGAGATGTGAACAAGTTAGGACATAAATCATGGTCCCAATACGGAAAACCATTATCAAAATTAGGGTGGTCCCAAAAAGGAGGGATTTTTTTTCAAATTGACTGTGTGTCGGTTTTAAAAGTGCTCCCCCTCTGGTCAACATATGAAATAACAAGTGTGTGTAAGAAATTGAAATGCGCCCTCTCTGGCCAACATATGAAATAACAAGTGTGTGTAAGACATTGAAATGCGCCCCCTTTGGCCAAAATTAATTAAAAAAAATCTATATATATTTATTGGGGACATGCTGTAATAACTTGAAGTAAATAATGAAGATTAAAAAACAATTACAAAAAAAATAAAATAAAAATAAAAAAATAAAAAAATAAAAGCTTACTTTTTTTTATATTTGCTTAGTATGTATATATTATAAATGTTGTAAATACTCATCTTTATATATCTAGAAAGGGCGGTCCTAAAGAGGTAGGCATTTTTCAGAGGTCTCAAGAAGGTAGCAACTACATGAATGTGTGTGTGTGTGTGTGTGTGAGTGGTGTGTGTGTGTGTGTGTGTGAGGGGAGGCTAAATGGCTTGTTAACAGTGTTCAGTTTATGCCTTTTGTGCCCAAAACTGCCACCAAATTTGACACAGATGCTGCACAAAAAAGGGGCAGCAGGTGCGCCATAATAATCTCTATAACCATTGTTAGCAGTACAGCGCGTGGCGGTTAATTATATGGATTGTGAGCGTGAGGCGGAGGACGGAAGGCAGGGGAAGGAAACATACCTGGGAGGGATGAAGAGATAAATAACCTGCGCCTAAAGCCATAGCGGGTACAAAATGTCCACGGTTACATTATTAGGCGTTCCCGCTGAGGACAGAATATTCCAGTTACCATAGAAAAGTCTTTATGCCATTTACGCGTCTGTGGGGAGTGTGCCGGTAACATCCAATTAAAAATGAGTAATGTGGAATGTACACTTCTTTTTTTTAATTGACTTCTTCATGCATCGGCAGTCATTTACACGCTTATTGTTCCGCACAGCGTTATGGTTTCCCCAGGCGGAGGGCAGGTGCATAGACAAAGCAAAACATAGAATCTTGGTGGTCTGTATTCCCCCCGCAAAAAAAAAATGACAGCTTCCCCAAAAACAGTTTTAAAGCTTTCAGACCGTTGGATGGATCAATGATTGATTGATTGATTGGGAAGTTGATTGACATCTTAAAGAATTGAATCCATGTAATGCTTTAAAAAGGCAAATGGATGGCACAAAAACCAAAAGGCTTGTTTCCATTGTGGTCCTTTATATATGCATCACATTTGATACATTCAATAATAAAATATAACATGTACAGGTAAAAGCCAGTAAATTAGAATATTTTGAAAAACTTGATTTATTTCAGTAATTGCATTCAAAAGGTGTAACTTGTACATTATATTTATTCATTGCACACAGACTGATGCATTCAAATGTTTATTTCATTTAATTTTGATGATTTGAAGTGGCAACAAATGAAAATCCAAAATTCCGTGTGTCACAAAATTAGAATATTACTTAAGGCTAATACAAAAAAGGGATTTTTAGAAATGTTGGCCAACTGAAAAGTATGAAAATGAAAAATATGAGCATGTACAATACTCAATACTTGGTTGGAGCTCCTTTTGCCTCAATTACTGCGTTAATGCGGCGTGGCATGGAGTCGATGAGTTTCTGGCACTGCTCAGGTGTTATGAGAGCCCAGGTTGCTCTGATAGTGGCCTTCAACTCTTCTGCGTTTTTGGGTCTGGCATTCTGCATCTTCCTTTTCACAATACCCCACAGATTTTCTATGGGGCTAAGGTCAGGGGAGTTGGCGGGCCAATTTAGAACAGAAATACCATGGTCCGTAAACCAGGCACAGGTAGATTTTGCGCTGTGTGCAGGTGCCAAGTCCTGTTGGAACTTGAAATCTCCATCTCCATAGAGCAGGTCAGCAGCAGGAAGCATGAAGTGCTCTAAAACTTGCTGGTAGACGGCTGCGTTGACCCTGGATCTCAGGAAACAGAGTGGACCGACACCAGCAGATGACATGGCACCCCAAACCATCACTGATGGTGGAAACTTTACACTAGACTTCAGGCAACGTGGATCCTGTGCCTCTCCTGTCTTCCTCCAGACTCTGGGACCTCGATTTCCAAAGGAAATGCAAAATTTGCATGGTTGGGTGATGGTTTGGGGTGCCATGTCATCTGCTGGTGTCGGTCCACTCTGTTTCCTGAGATCCAGGGTCAACGCAGCCGTCTACCAGCAAGTTTTAGAGCACTTCATGCTTCCTGCTGCTGACCTGCTCTATGGAGATGGAGATTTCAAGTTCCAACAGGACTTGGCGCCTGCACACAGCGCAAAATCTACCCGTGCCTGGTTTACGGACCATGGTTTTTCTGTTCTAAATTGGCCCGTGTGAATGCTCATCAAACACTTATTTGGAACAGGCAAATTGGGAACAGGTGGGTGCCATGATTGGGTATGAAAGTAGATTCCATGAAATGCTCAGTCATTCACAAACAAGGATGGGGCGAGGGTCACCACTTTGTCAACAAATGCGTGAGCAAATTGTTGAACAGTTTAAGAAAACCCTTTCTCAACCAGCTATTGCAAGGAATTGAGGGATTTCACCATCTACGGTCCGTAATATCATCAAAGGGTTCAGAGAATCTGGAGAAAATCACTGCACGTAAGCAGCTAAGCCCGTGACCTTCGATCCCTCAGGCTGTACTGCATCGACAAGCGACATCAGTGTGTAAAGGATATCACCACATGGGCTCAGGAACACTTCAGAAACCCACTGTCAGTAACTACAGTTGGTCGCTACATCTATAAGTGCAAGTTAAAACTCTACTATGTAAAGCAAAAAAACGTTTATCAACAACACCCAGAAACGCCGTCGGCTTCGCTGGGCCTGAGCTCATCTAAGATGGACTGATGCAAAGTGGAAAAGTGTTCTGTGGTCTGACGAGTCCACATTTCAAATTGTTTTTGGAAACTGGACGTCGTGTCCTCCGGACCAGGGCCGGCCCGTGGCATAGGCCGTATAGGCAAATGCTAAGGGCGCCGTCCATCAGGGGGCGCCACGCCAGTGCCACAAATGTTGGAGAAAAAAAAAAAAAAAAGTTGGTACTATTATTTCTAAATACAAAAAAGAATCCCACGTTAATTAAAATGCAAAGTAAAGCCTATTTAATAGAAATATTATTTGTTACAACATTACGCCCCCCCCAACCCCCGCACGGTACGCCCCCTCCCTTCCCTTATCATGACTCTTTTTGGACGTCACCACATCAAAAAATCAACACAAGATGTCAAAACGGCCAAAACTGTCAGGTGCCCAGGGAAGAAAAAAGAGAAAAGAAGAGGAGTAGAAACGAGAAAAGACAGAGGTAGCAGGTAGGTAACGTTAGCCTACATGAAATTATTTGTCTGTTACAGAATGTGATAGTAACCTGGCTTTTTAGCATCGAGCTAATGTTACATGATTCGGCAATTGCTAATCAATAAATAGCTAGTTCTGTTTTAACGTCGGGTTAATATTGTGGAGGGGGCTAAATTGTTATGGAAAATAATAATGTAACGTTAGGTAATTACAGTACTCCCACCTTACATTCCTCAGGGACATTTGTATTAGATCTTTTAAGCAGGTGTTTTTTGTTTACATTGTTATTGCCTTCTGGTTAGCTAATGTTTGCCCTGCAGGTAATAGTCACTTTTCCACCCCTTTATATATTAGGTATAGTTGTAAGTAAAAAAAAAGGTCAAAGACAAAGCTACTCAGTTTCTTGTGAGTATGTACACTTCACTGCCGATGTGGGGGGGGCGCCACCTAAAATCTTGCCTAGGGCGCCAGATTGGTTAGGGCCGGGCCTGCTCCGGACCAAAGAGGAAAAGAACCATCCGGATTGTTGTAGGCGCAAATTTGAAAAGCCAGCATTTGTGATGGTATGGGGGTGTATTAGTGCCCAAGACATGGGTAACTTACACATCTGTGAAGGCACCATTAATGCTGAAAGGTACATACAGGTTTTGGAGCAACATATGTTGCCATTCAAGCAACGTTACCATGGACGCCCCTGCTTATTTCAGCAAGACAATGCCAAGCCACGTGTTACATCAACGTGGCTTCATAGTAAAAGAGTGCGGGTACTAGACGGAGATCCCCGGACTGTTGAACAACTTAAGCTGTACATCAAGCAAGAATGGGAAAGAATTCCACCTGAGAAGCTTCAAAAATGTGTCTCCTCAGTTCCCAAACATTTACTGAGTGTTGTTAAAAGGAAAGGCCATGTAACTCAGTGGTGAACATGCCCTTTCCCAACTACTTTGGCATGTGTTGCAGCCATGAAATTGAGTTTATGAGTTTGAACATCAAATATGTTGTCTTTGTAGTGCATTCAATTGAATATGGGTTGTATTCCGTTTATATTTACATCTAACACAATTTCCCAACTCATATGGAAACGGGGTTTGTACTATGACTGAATGACACAAAATGTCCCAAATATGCAAAAGCGTTAATTGGGGGGAGGAAACAAAACTGACAAGATTGAAGTGAAAAGGTGAGCCATCTAACAGGTGATGAAAGTGTGATTGATGTGGCTGGAATGAATTGTATCAAAACACATGATTCTCTTGATAGGCTGTAACCTTTATGTGAAGTCTCCATTTAAAAAAAAAAAAAAAGACACGTCAACGTCCTTTCTTTGGGTTTGGCTTCTGTGTCTGTGCGCCGTTCCGCCTCATTGCCCGTAGTTGTGTTGTCTCCCGCTGATGGATCGGGTCCTCGGCACACATGTCTGGATCCAGCGACTCGGGACCGGAGCGGATCTCAATCAGACGCCACAGAGTTGAGTCGATGGCAAACGGCGGAGAGGCAGACAGACAGACGGTCGATAGCCGGCTGGACCGTCCTCGGGATCGCGACGACGGGATTGTGTCGATGATACCAGGAGAAGAAACGCCACCCCTGCTGACCAAATTACAGGTTTCATTGGTTCATGCGTTTATTGACTACTTTTGGACCATCTGGGATCCAGAAAAAGCTTGCATTTACACATAAAGCACTTTTGTTAGAGGATTGTATTGATAAACCAGCACATAAATCACCTTTTACACAGCCTAGTCCTAAACCATCATAAAGACGCATTGTTGTCTGATTGTCTGACTCTTATTTATTTTGACACTGTGAATTATTTTGGAGTCTTTGTATTATGATAGTTTGTGAAATGTAAATGCAGAGGAGCGATTGCATTCATTATATGCCAAGTCTTTATTTTGACTTTGTGGATTGTTTTTGGATCTTTCTGTAATGAGAGTTTGTGAAATATAAATGTAAAGGAGCAATTGCATTCATGAAATGACACTTATTTATTTTGACATTGTGGATTGCATTGGATCCTTCTGTAATGAGAGTTTGTGAAATGTAAATGTGGAGGAGCAATTGCATTCATGAAATGACTCATTTATTTTGACACTGTGGATTATTTTGGAGTATTTGTATTATGATAGTTTGTGAAATGTAAATGCGGAGGAGCGATTGCATTCATTATATGCCAAGTCTTTATTTTGACTTTGTGGATTGTTTTTGGATCTTTCTGTAATGAGAGTTTGTGAAATATAAATGTAAAGGAGCAATTGCATTCATGAAATTACACTTATTTATTTTGACATTGTGGATTGTATTGGATCCCTCTGTAATGAGAGTTTGTGAAATGTAAATGTGGAGGAGCAATTGCATTCATGAAATGACTCATTTATTTTGACACTGTGGATTATTTTGGAGTATTTGTATTATGATAGTTTGTGAAATGTAAATGCGGAGGAGCGATTGCATTCATTATATGCCAAGTCTTTATTTTGACTTTGTGGATTGTTTTTGGATCTTTCTGTAATGAGAGTTTGTGAAATATAAATGTAAAGGAGCAATTGCATTCATGAAATGACTCTTATTTATTTTGACACTGTGAATTATTTTGGAGTCTTTGTATTATGATAGTTTGTGAAATGTAAATGCGGAGGAGCGATTGCATTCATTATATGCCAAGTCTTTATTTTGACTTTGTGGATTGTTTTTGGACTCTTCTGTAATGAGAGTTTGTGAAATGTAAATGTGGAGGAGCAATTGTATTCATGAAATGACACTTATTTATTTTGACATAGTGGATTGTATTGGATCCTTCTGTAATGAGAGTTTGTGAAATGTAAATGTGGAGGAGCAATTGCATTCATGAAATGACTCATTTATTTTGACACTGTGGATTATTTTGGAGTATTTGTATTATGATAGTTTGTGAAATGTAAATGCGGAGGAGCGATTGCATTCATTATATGCCAAGTCTTTATTTTGACTTTGTGGATTGTTTTTGGATCCTTCTGTAATGAGAGTTTGTGAAATGTAAATGTGGAGGAGCAATTGCATTCATGAAATGACACTTATTTATTTTGACATTGTGGATTGTTTTTGGATCTTTCTGTAATGAGAGTTTGTGAAATGTAAATGTGGAGGAGCAATTGCATTCATGAAATGACTCATTTATTTTGACACTGTGGATTATTTTGGAGTATTTGTATTATGATAGTTTGTGAAATGTAAATGCGGAGGAGCGATTGCATTCATTATATGCCAAGTCTTTATTTTGACTTTGTGGATTGTTTTTGGATCCTTCTGTAATGAGAGTTTGTGAAATGTAAATGTGGAGGAGCAATTGCATTCATGAAATGACTCATTTATTTTGACATTGTGGATTGTATTGGATCCTTCTGTAATGAGAGTTTGTGAAATGTAAATGTGGAGGAGCAATTGCATTCATGAAATGACTCATTTATTTTGACACTGTGGATTATTTTGGAGTATTTGTATTATGATAGTTTGTGAAATGTAAATGCGGAGGAGCGATTGCATTCATTATATGCCAAGTCTTTATTTTGACTTTGTGGATTGTTTTTGGATCTTTCTGTAATGAGAGTTTGTGAAATATAAATGTAAAGGAGCAATTGCATTCATGAAATGACACTTATTTATTTTGACATTGTGGATTGTATTGGATCCCTCTGTGATGAGAGTTTGTGAAATGTAAATGTGGAGGAGCAATTGCATTCATGAAATGACTCTTATTTATTTTGACACTGTGAATTATTTTTGGAGTCTTTGTATTTTGATAGTTTGTGAAATGTAAATGCGTAGGAGTGATTGCATTCATTGTATGCCAAGTCTTTATTTTGAATTTGTGGATTGTTTTTGGATCCTTCTGTAATGACAGTTTGTGAAATGTAAATGTGGAGGAGCAATTGCATTCATGAAATGACTCATTTATTTTGACACTGTGGATTATTTTGGAGTATTTGTATTATGATAGTTTGTGAAATGTAAATGCAGAGGAGCGATTGCATTCATTATATGCCAAGTCTTTATTTTGACTTTGTGGATTGTTTTTGGATCCTTTTGTAATGACAGTTTGTGAAATGTAAATGTGGAGGAGCAATTGCATTCATGAAATGACACTTATTTATTTTGACATTGTGGATTGTATTGGATCCTTCTGTAATGAGAGATTGTGAAATGTAAATGTGGAGGAGCAATTGCATTCATGAAATTACTCTTATTTTTTTTGACACTGTGGATTATTTTGGAGTCTTTGTATTATGATAGTTTGTGAAATGTAAATGCGGAGGAGCGATTACATTCATTATATGCCAAGTCTTTATTTTGACTTTGTGGATTGTTTTTGGATCCTTCTGTAATGACAGTTTGTGAAATGTAAAATGTGAAATGTGACGGAGCGATTGCATTCAAGAAATTACATGTATTTTGACTTTGTGGATTGTTTTGGATCCTTCTATAATGAGAGTTTGTGGAATATAAATGCGGAGGAGCAATTGCATTCATGAAATGACTCTTATTTATTTTGACTTTGTGGATTAATTTTGGATCCTTCTATAATGAGAGTTTGTGAAATGTAAATGTGAAATGTGGAGGAGCGATTGCATTCATGAAATTACATTTATTTGGACTTTGTGGATTGTTTTGGATCGTTCTATAATGCCCGCAGCTAAAAACAACTGCGTGAGAACGTATACTCGAATATCACGATATAGTCATTTTCTATATCGCACCAGAGACAAACCCGCGATTTATCGAGTATATTCGATATATCGCCCAGCCCTACTTCAAACCTTCAAGTCTTTTGTCCGGTGATGTCCCTTACGGTGTTTGCTGTGTTCCAAGGTCTGTGTCAGGTTCAAACACTGATGACATCTATTAAGCAGGACAAGAAGCAAAGAATCAAACAGAGACAGAATTCAATTTGGCTCAATTTGAGGAGAAAGGTCTGGTCTGTACTCTTGTACAGTTTCCAGCACGCTCTGACGAAAAAAAGGTTTACGTCTTCTCTTTTATTTGGATATTCCCTGTTTACACAACAACAACTGTTTCTAAAGGAATGGGGGGGTATGTAAACAGCCTTTGTTTTCGGTCACATTAACACAAAAGAAAAAGGATGCCTCGGGCTTGGGCTGGTCCTGGATCGAGCTTGGGCAAGTCTTCATACTTGCCAACCCTCCCGGATTTTCCGGGAGACTCCCGAAATTCAGCGCCTCTCCCGAAAACCTCCCGGGACAAATTTTCTCCTGAAAATCTCCCGAAATTCAAGCGGACCTGAGTGACGTGTCGACAACCTGTTCACACGTCCGCTTTCCCACAATATAAACAGCTAATGATCGAGGGCGAGTTTTTGGTTTCTTATGTGGCTTTATTGTTAGGCAGTTTCATTAACGTCCTCCCAGCGCGGTAACAACACACAACAACAGCAGTCATGTTTTCATCTACCGTAAAGCAGTTGGTCTGCTGTAAACAGCAATGTTGTGACACTTTTAAACAGGACAATACTGCCATCTACTGTACATGCATATGTGACCCACCCATAATGTGTCACATTTTTGTGTTGATTTATTTATTTTATTTTGTGGTTTGAATTCATTTTTGGAGCTGTCATTACACATTTATCAGTATTCACATTGGTCAGTAGGGCGTTTCTTCCCAATTGAATGCTATCACCTGCAGACCGGAAGTGTCTTGTCATTCTGATGAGCGCGACCAGTCTGTGAACAATTGAAACATCCTGTGTGCTTTTTCCTCCTGTATAACAGGTTAGTTTTGGTGAATCAACTCACTGAATAATATCCATGTGATCTTTATAAGTTTAAGTACACATTCTGATGGTGGAGCCTAACTCTATAGTGTTTGTGAGTTGTAGTTTGTATTTGTGAATGAATCCAGTGCACAGCTGCTTATCAATACAAAAAGGGGACGTGAGTACGCAATGTTTATGTAGGAATTTCTGATCCTAATTCAGACTCCCAAATTAGAGCTCCCGTTTTCTTATTGATTTTATAATGTATATTTGTATAATGTGTTCTGAAATAGTGACAGAGAATAGAACAAGGATGGACATTTCAACCCTTAACTCAACAATGAGTAGATGAGTGTTATGTGTGTGTATATGTGTAAATAAATGAACACTGAAATTCAAGTATTTATTTTATTTATATATATATATATATATATATATATATATATATATATATATATATATATATATATATAATAAAAAATGTATATTAAAATGTATATTACCAAATAATAGCCCGGGCGTTTATTTCACAAAATCGATTTTGGAGACAGGCGTTTAAAAGAAGCAGGCGGTTATTTGCACAAGGCTTTTATTTATTTTTGCACCAGTCTGCACCAGGCCATTATTTGGTTACAATGGTTACTGTCCAGTATTTTTTTTTCATACAAAAAACTTTAAATATAAAAGCTATTGTAAACATACAAACGAAAAACTAAGAGATCAACATGAGTTAGGCTATCTAAAGACACGAGATCAACAAGGCCTCAACATGGCAGTATTGCAACAATTGTCAAATAGAATACCATTACTAAAAATAAATAAACTTTTTAAATAAAGCAGCCTACCGGTAAAAATGTAATTATGGTACCAAGTGCTCAAGTATAAAACCCAGCATCAAAACAGAACAATAATATTGTCACTTAAATAAAATAAAGGCTACAGTACTCCAAGTTTTAAATAAAGCAGCATACAGGAAAAATAAAATGATGGTACCAAGTACTCTATAAAACCATCAAAACAATAATACTGCAGCAAACGCAACCCCAGTAGCATTTTAATCTAAATTATGCAAATAACAGCCCATGGGCGGCTATTTGGACGGTGGTTAATTCACAAAATGGGGTCAGACCCCGGGCGGCTATTAGGACATGGGCGGTTATTTGCCCAAGGGCGTTTATTTGGTAATATACGGTATATAGCAAGAATTCACTGAAAGTCAAGTATTTCTTATATATATACAGGTAAAAGCCAGTAAATTAGAATATTTTGAAAAACTTGATTTATTTCAGTAATTGCATTCAAAAGGTGTAACTTGTACATTATATTTATTCATTGCACACAGACTGATGCATTCAAATGTTTATTTCATTTAATTTTGATGATTTGAAGTGGCAACAAATGAAAATCCAAAATTCCGTGTGTCACAAAATTAGAATATTACTTAAGGCTAATACAAAAAAGGGATTTTTAGAAATGTTGGCCAACTGAAAAGTATGAAAATGAAAAATATGAGCATGTACAATACTCAATACTTGGTTGGAGCTCCTTTTGCCTCAATTACTGCGTTAATGCGGCGTGGCATGGAGTCGATGAGTTTCTGGCACTGCTCAGGTGTTATGAGAGCCCAGGTTGCTCTGATAGTGGCCTTCAACTCTTCTGCGTTTTTGGGTCTGGCATTCTGCATCTTCCTTTTCACAATACCCCACAGATTTTCTATGGGGCTAAGGTCAGGGGAGTTGGCGGGCCAATTTAGAACAGAAATACCATGGTCCGTAAACCAGGCACGGGTAGATTTTGCGCTGTGTGCAGGCGCCAAGTCCTGTTGGAACTTGAAATCTCCATCTCCATAGAGCAGGTCAGCAGCAGGAAGCATGAAGTGCTCTAAAACTTGCTGGTAGACGGCTGCGTTGACCCTGGATCTCAGGAAACAGAGTGGACCGACACCAGCAGATGACATGGCACCCCAAACCATCACTGATGGTGGAAACTTTACACTAGACTTCAGGCAACGTGGATCCTGTGCCTCTCCTGTCTTCCTCCAGACTCTGGGACCTCGATTTCCAAAGGAAATGCAAAATTTGCTTTCGTCAGAAAACATGACTTTGGACCACTCAGCAGCAGTCCAGCTGGTGTCGGTCCAATCTGTTTCCTGAGATCCAGGGTCAACGCAGCCGTCTACCAGCAAGTTTTAGAGCACTTCATGCTTCCTGCTGCTGACCTGCTCTATGGAGATGGAGATTTCAAGTTCCAACAGGACTTGGCGCCTGCACACAGCGCAAAATCTACCCGTGCCTGGTTTACGGACCATGGTATTTCTGTTCTAAATTGGCCCGCCAACTCCCCTGACCTTAGCCCCATAGAAAATCTGTGGGGTATTGTGAAAAGGAAGATGCAGAATGCCAGACCCAAAAACGCAGAAGAGTTGAAGGCCACTATCAGAGCAACCTGGGCTCTCATAACACCTGAGCAGTGCCAGAAACTCATCGACTCCATGCCACGCCGCATTAACGCAGTAATTGAGGCAAAAGGAGCTCCAACCAAGTATTGAGTATTGTACATGCTCATATTTTTCATTTTCATACTTTTCAGTTGGCCAACATTTCTAAAAATCCCTTTTTTGTATTAGCCTTAAGTAATATTCAAATTTTGTGACACACGGAATTTTGGATTTTCATTTGTTGCCACTTCAAATCATCAAAATTAAATGAAATAAACATTTGAATGCATCAGTCTGTGTGCAATGAATAAATATAATGTACAAGTTACACCTTTTGAATGCAATTACTGAAATAAATCACGTTTTTCAAAATAATCTAATTTACTGGCTTTTACCTGTATATATCTTAACCACGCCCCCCCCCCCCCCCCCCCCCCCCCCCCCCCCGTCCACCCCCCCACCCCCCACCTCCCGAAATCGGAGGTCTCAAGGTTGGCAAGAATGCAAGTCTTGGATCACAATAGATAACCCCGCTCCCGTCTCCTCCCATCGTACACAATGGAATTTTCCAAGCCTTTGGCTTGGGGCAACAAAGACAGCCTCTTGTCTGTTCATTGGGAACCCAGAGAACAGAACGTTCTTTGATCATTTACATCCAATTTTTCTGACAGTCTGCTACAAGAATCTGTCCTCAATGAGGGATTCCTTCAACATAAAAAAAAACACCGTTCCTTTGCCTGGCTGCACCTGTTGCACGGCTCTGCAGAGCGAGCATTGTCCACAACAAGCCTGCGATGAAGACGCATTGTTGTGCCAGTTGTGAGAGCGGGGGAGATAAAAAAACAAAAACTAAACCATGGAGGTCGAGATAGCGGGCTTTTGATGCTCTGCCAATAACGCTCAGCTGCTGCACCGACATTGAAATAGAAATTGAGAGCGAGGGGAGGACTGGACGGCATACTCCGGAGGGACCTATACTCTCTGCATTCCTCTCATGGCCGAGCGACTGCAGAGGAAAGGTTTCTTGTTATGTTGAGAGACTCAAAAGACGCTCGCGCCTGCTTTGCAATTCAACCCTTTTTCCGGAGCGTCTCGTTGCTCTTCCATCTTTGATCACATGAAAGGAAAGGCGTGCGGCGCAAGAGGACAGGTGCTCTCTGAGCAAACAACTCTGCTGTAAATATTGCCAGGTGCCTCCTTTATAGCCTCCTTTGTGTCTTCATGCCTCAGCTGCTGGTGATTCAGCGCCACAAAAACGGCCTTTTTCCCCAGAACAAGTGCATTTAAATCAAGACGCCGCCCACCTCTCCACTTAATAGTCATCCGCTTCGACTCTGTGTGTGTGCAAGCACGCCGCAGATATATGCAGATGATATTTTGCTTGACGAGGTGGAAGACATCAAAGGTTTTTTTTTGGGACGTAATCGTAGCACCCTGGCATTGAAGGCAGCCTTCTCCCTCCTGGAAACATGAATTCCTTATCTAAAGGAGGCGTGTCTAATCACACATGAACCCACGACGGATTAGTGCAGCAGCGGTTTGCATGTTCTCACTTTTCTTGCATGGGTTGTATATATTATAGTCTAAAGCAAGAGGTCGGCAACCCGAAATGTTGAAAGAGCCATATTGGACCAAATATACAAAAAAAAAAAAAAAAAAAACTTCAAAAGCCTTATATAAGTGTTATAATGAAGGCAATGCATGATGTAAGTGTCTATTTTAGCCTACTATCAAAATGACTTTAAAAGCCTTATATAAGTGTTATAATGAAGGTAACACATGATGTAAGTGTCTATTTTAGCCTACTATCAAAATGACTTTACAAGTCTTATATAAGTGTTATAATGAAGAAACACATGATGTAAGTGTCTATATTAGCCTACTATCAAAATGATTTTATAAGCCTTATATAAGTGTTATAATGAAGGCAACACATGATGTAAGTGTCTATATTAGCCTACTATCAAAATGACTTTAAAAGCCTTATATAAGTGTTATAATGAAGATAACACATGATGTAAGTGTCTATATTAGCTGTATTAGCCTACTATCAAAATGACTTTAAAAGTGTTATATAAGTGTTATAATGAAGGCAACACATGATGTAAGTGTCTATATTAGCTATATTAGCCTACTATCAAAATGAATTTGAAAGCCTTAAATAAGTGTTATAATGAAGGCAACACATGATGTAAGTGTATTTTTAGCTGTATTAGCCTACTATCAAAATGACTTCAAAATTCTTATGTAAGTGTTATAATGAAGGCAACACGTGATGTAAGTGTCTATATTAGCTGTATTAGCCTACTATCAAAATGACTTTAAAAGGCTTATATAAGTGTTGTAATGAAGTCAACACGGGATGTAAGTGTCTATATTAGCTGTATTAGCCTACTATCAAAATGACTTTAACACGTCACTAGCACACTCTGTTCTCATATTAAAGGCCTACTGAAATGCGATTTTCTTATTTAAACGGGGATAGCAGGTCCATTCTATGTGTCATACTTGATCATTTTGCGATATTGCCATATTTTTGCTGAAAGGATTTAGTAGAGAACATCGACGATAAACTTTGCAACTTTTGGTCGCTGATAAAAAAGCCTTGCCTGTACCGGAAGTAGCAGACGAGTAGCGTGACGTCACAGGTTGTGGAGCTCCTCACATCTGCACATTGTTTACAATCATGGCCACCAGCAGCGAGAGCGATTCGGACCGAGAAAGCGACGATTTCCCCATTAATTTGAGCGAGGATGAAAGATTTGTGGATGAGGAAAGTGAGAGTGAAGGACTAGAGGGCAGATAGGGAAGATGCTGTGAGAGGCGGGTGGGACCTGATGACTAAAACAGTAAATAAACACAAGACATATATATACTCTATTAGCCACAACACAACCAGGCTTATATTTAATATGCCACAAATTAATCCCGCATAACAAATCCCGTCCATATAACCCGCCAATACAACTCAAACACCTGCACAACACACTCAATCCCACAGCCCAAAGTACCGTTCACCTCCCCAAAGTTCATACAGCACATATATTTCCCCAAAGTCCCCAAAGTTACGTACGTGAGACTTTTTGAGACTTTTATTAGTAGGTTGCACAGTACAGTACATATTCCGTACAATTGACCACTAAATGGTAACACCCCAATAAGTTTTTCAACTTGATTCATGATACAGATATATACTATCATATATACTATCATCATAATACAGTCATCACACAAGATAATCATCAGGGTATATACATTTAATTATTTACGTGACATGCACATAGCGGCACGCACGTACGGGCAAGCGATCAAATGTTTGGAAGCCGCAGCTGCATGCTTACTCACGGTACCGTGTCTGCGTATCCAACTCAAAGTCCTCCTGGTAAGAGTCTCTGTTGTCCCAGTTCTCCACAGGCCAATGGTAAAGCTTGACTGTCATCTTTCGGGAATGTAAACAATGAAACACCGGCTGTGTTTGTGTTGTTGAAGTCGGCCGCAATACACCGCTTCCCACCTACAGCCTTTAATCTCAAATGCATATGCCAAATATTTCAATGTTTTATTTTATTTTTTTAAAGTAATGTATTAATTACTTTCCCTAGTAAGTAATTGCACTTGTTAAAGAGTAATTCGGTTAGTAATTGAATTACTTTTTTGGTGAAGTAACAAGTAACTACTTTTTAAAGAGTAATTTTCAGAACACTGGACGCACGCGTACGTTGTCACGACTCTCTGTATTAGCGACGATAAAATTTGTGCTGAAATGTGCTTTTTTGCATCAGCCGTCCAAAAAGAAGAAGTACGTCCGAAGCGTTGGTCTTTTAGACCGGACTGCCACACGGGGACCGCAACACCAACAAACAGACAAAACAAACCCTGGCGACAACATAACCTCTTTGGTGGAGGTCATAAAGCGAGACACGTGCGTTCCCAGCCAAAACAGACTCGGTCGAGGCGCACGGCGCCGAGAGAAACCCTATTTGAGGCCAGCGAAGCTAAAATTCAGTTTGTGAGGACAGTGTTTGCGTTATTAAAAGTAAAATTGTTAACTTTTCTGAGATTCGGCATTTTCCAAACTGATATAAAAACATGTCTACTGTGAATAACTCTTCTACTCAGAAAGTAAAAGTTGAAAGGGTATACCGGTACCTGCACTCTTTTACTATGAGACCACGCTGTTGTAACACGTGGCTTGGCATCGTCTTGCTGAAATAAGCAGGGGCGTCCATGATTGATTTCCAACTAGCCTTTTCACCTGTGGGATGTTCCAAATAAGTGTTTGATGAGCATTTCTCAACTTTCTCAGTCCTTTTTTGCCACTTGTGCCAACTTTTTTGAAACATGTTGCAGGCATCAAATTCCAAATGAGCTAATATTTGCAAAAAATAACAAAGTTTACCAGTTTTTACGTTAAATATCTTGTCTTTGCAGTTTATTCAATTGAATATAAGTTGAAAAGGATTTGCAAATCATTGTATTCTGTTTTTATTTACCATTTACACGACGTGACAACTTCACTGGTTTTGGGTTTTGTACACGTGGCTTGGCATCGTCTTGCTGAAATAAGCAGGGGCGTCCATGATTGATTCCCAACTAGCCTGTTCACCTGTGGAATGTTCCAAATAAGTGTTTGATGAGCATTCCTCAACTTTCTCAGTCCTTTTTTGCCACTTTTGCCAGCTTTTTTGAAACATGTTGCAGGCATCAAATTCGAAATGAGCTAATATTTGCAAAAAATAACAAAGTTTACCAGTTTGTACGTTAGATATCTTGTCTTTGCAGTTTATTCAATTGAATATAAGTTGAAAAGGATTTACAAATCATTGTATTCTGTTTTTATTTACCATTTACACGACGTGACAACTTCACTGGTTTTGGGTTTTGTACACGTGGCTTGGCATCGTCTTGCTGAAATAAGCAGGGGCGTTCATGATTGATTCCCAACTAGCCTGTTCACCTGTGGAATGTTCCAAATAAGTGTTTGATGAGCATTCCTCAACTTTCTCAGTCCTTTTTTGCCACTTTTGCCAGCTTTTTTGAAACATGTTGCAGGCATCAAATTCCAAATGAGCTAATATTTGCAAAAAATAACAAAGTTTACCAGTTTGTACGTTAGATATCTTGTCTTTGCAGTTTATTCAATTGAATATAAGTTGAAAAGGATTTACAAATCATTGTAATCTGTTTTTATGTACGAATCACACAACGTGACAACTTCACTGGTTTTGGGTTTGTTACACGTGGCTTGGCATCGTCTTGCTGAAATAAGCAGGGGCGTCCATGATTGATTCCCAACTAGCCTGTTCACCTGTGGCATGTTCCAAATAAGTGTTTGATGAGCATTCCTCAACTTTGTCAGTCTTTTTTTGCCACTTGTGCCAGCTTTTTGGAAACATGTTGCAGGCATCAAATTCCAAATGAGCTAATTTTTGCAAAAAATAACGTTTTCCAGTTGGGAAATTAAATATCTTGTCTTTGCAGTTTTTTTAATTGAATATAAGTTGAAAAGGATTTGCTAATCATTGTACTCTGTTTTTATTTACCATTTACACAACGTGACATCTTCACTGGTTTTGGGTTTTGTACACGTGGCTTGGCATCGTCTTGCTGAAATAAGCAGGGGCGTCCATGATTGGTTTCCAACTAGCCTGTTCACCTGTGGAATGTTCCAAATAAGTGTTTGATGAGCATTCCTCAACTTTCTCAGTCTTTTTTTGCCACTTGTGCCAGCTTTTTTGAGCTAATATTTGCAACAAATAACAACGTTTACCAGTTGGAACGTTAAATATCTTGTCTTTGCAGTTTATTTAACTGAATCTAGGTTGAAAAAGATTTGCAAATAATTGTATTTTGTTTTTATTTACCATTTACACAACGTGCCAACTTCACTGGTTTTGGGTTTTGTACACGTGGCTTGGCATCGTCTTGCTGAAATAAGCAGGGGCGTCCATGATTGATTTCCAACTAGCCTTTTCACCTGTAGGATGTTCTAAATAAGTGTTTTATGAGCATTCCTCAACTTGCTCAGTCCTTTTTTGCCACTTGTGCCAGCTTTTTTGAAACATGTTGCAGGCATCTAATTCCAAATGAGCTAATATTTGCAAAAAAAAACAACATTTTCCAGTTGGAACATTAAATATCTTGTCTTCGCAGTTTAATTAATTGAATATATGTTGAAAAGGATTTGCAAATCATTGTATTCTGTTTTTATTTGTCATTTACACAACGTGCCAACTTCACTGGTTTTGGGTTTTGTACACGTGGCTTCGCATCGTCTTGCTGAAATAAGCAGGGGCGTCCATGATTGATTCCCAACTAGCCTGTTCACCTGTGGAATGTTCCAAATAAGTGTTTGATGAGCATTCCTCAACTTTCTCAGTCTTTTTTTGCCACTTGTGACAACTTTTTTGAAACATGTTGCAGGCATCCAATTCCAAATGAGCTAATATTTGCAAAAAATAACAACGTTTTCCAGTTGGGAAATTAAATATCTTGTCTTTGCAGTTTTTTTAATTGAATATAAGTTGAAAAGGATTTGCTAATCATTGTACTCTGTTTTTATTTACCATTTACACGACGTGCCAACTTCACTGGTTTTGGGTTTTGTACACATGGCTTGGCATCGTCTTGGTGAAATAAGCAGGGGCGTCCATGATTGGTTTCCAACTAGCCTGTTCACCTGTGGGATGTTCCAAATAAGTGTTTGATGAGCATTCCTCAACTTTGTCAGTCTTTTTTTGCCACTTGTGCCAGCTTTTTTGAGCTAATATTTGCAACAAATAACAACGTTTACCAGTTGGAACGTTAAATATCTTGTCTTTGCAGTTTATTTAATTGATAATATAGGTTGAAAAGGATTTGAAAATCATTGTATTCCGTTTTTTTTTTACATTTACACAACGTGCCAACTTTACTGGTTTTGGGTTTTGTACACGTGGCTTGGCATCGTCTTGCTGAAATAAGCAGGGGCGTCCATGATTGATTTCCAACTAGCCTGTTCACCTGTGGAATGTTCCAAATAAGTGTTTGATAAGCATTCCTTAACTTTCTCAGTCTTTTTTTGCCACTTGTGCCAGCTTTTTTGAGCTAATATTTGCAACAAATAACAACGTTTACCAGTTGGAACGTTAAATATCTTGTCTTTGCAGTTTATTTAATTGATAATATAGGTTGAAAAGGATTTGCAAATCATTGTATTCTGTTTTTACTTGCCATTTACACAACGTGACAACTTCACTGGTTTTGGGTTTTGTACACGTGGCTCGGCATCGTCCTGCTGAAATAAGCAGGGGCGTCCATGATTGATTCCCAACTAGCCTGTTCACCTGTGGGATGTTCCAAATAAGTGTTTTATGAGCATTCCTCAACTTTCTCAGTCCTTTTTTGCCACTTTTGCCAGCTTTTTTTTGAACATGTTGCAGGCATCCAATTCCAAATGAGCTAATATTTGCAAAAAATAACAACGTTTTCCAGTTGGAAAATTAAATATCTTATCTTTGCAGTTTTTTTAATTGAATATAAATTGAAAAGGCTTTGCAAATCATTGTATTCTGTTTTTATTTACCATTTACACGACGTGCCAACTTCACTGGTTTTGGGTTTTGTACACGTGGCTTGGCATCGTCTTGCTGAAATAAGCAGGGGCGTCCATGATTGGTTTCCAACTAGCCTGTTCACCTGTGGGATGTTCCAAATAAGTGTTTGATGAGCATTCCTATATTCAATTGAACATAAGTTGAAAATATTTGCAAATCATCGTATTCTGTTTTTATTTACCATTAACGTGACAACTTCACTGGTTTTGTACCTAAATGAGCATGTGCTTTAAAGAGAGCTCCACTTGAAATCATGACTATAAAGTTGGAGTGCATTTTTTTGCCTGCTTCCAATTAGCGTGCATAAACACCTTGGCTGTATGCAGAGCATTTGCGCGCATTCGTAATTTCCCTTGCCTGCCTAGATAGGTGTGCTACTGGTGCACTAATATGTGCACCTGTGCTCCCCCTTGTTAGCTTTAATAGCTGTTATGGATCTGCCTCATAATCTTTTACGAGAGTTGGCCTCATCTCAGAGCCCTGCACGCCCCGAGGGGAAGGGAGCGGGAAATAGTGGCCCGCAGGGTTGGCGACATGGCAGGCGAGGTGACGGAGGCGGATAAAGACCTCGAGGAGACGGAGGCGGATAAAGACCTCGAGGAGACGGGAGCTCCACACCGGTGGCAGGTGGAGTTAAACCCGCGGACGCACGGCAGGAAGGAGATGAAGCAAGGCTGTAAAGTGATTCGAAGGGCCTGCGGAATTTCATCACATCTCCCAAACGGCTCAGACAAATACGAGGGCATTTCTAATCCTATCTGTATTCTCATTAAATGGAATTATCCTGCGAGATAGCGATCCTTGAAAAGACATTCATCACGCGCAACAATCTTCTTATCTCTTCTCTGGAC
>NC_084572.2:4977500-4985000 GCF_033978685.3 Nerophis lumbriciformis | reverse complement strand
TAATGTAGTATTATTAGTGGTATTATCAGTATTATTGTTAATATTACTACATATTCTATATATTAAAATAAGTTATTTTAAACATTGTTTTGTTTTAGTATTTTTAATATATAAATACAATAGTATTATCAACAACTTTAATGCTGTTCTGTTTATTAGTATTTTATTGTAATATCATTTGTGGTAGTATCATCATTATTATTATTATTATTATACATCATATTAAAATAATAGTTATTATTCTAATAATTATTGTAATTTTGTATTTTTAATATATAAATACAATAGCATTATTAACAACTTTAAAGCTGTTCTGTTTATTTGTATTTTAATGTAGTATTATTAGTGGTATTATCAGTATTATTGTTAATATTATTACACATTCTATATCATTAAAAAAATATTAGTTATTATTCTAATAATTAATGTTTTGTTTTGATATGTGTAATATATAAATACAATAGTATTAACAAGTTTAATGTTGTTCTGTTAAATTCATATTTTAATATAGTATTACTGTTATTAGGAAATATCGATCTAGTCACAGTAGTATCACACATGATACCTACACTTCTGTTAAAATGTAATAAATATTAATTCTTCTGTTGTATGGACACTTTTTATTATTTTTGGGCGATACGAAAAATCCGGGTATTGATCCGATACCAATTTCCGGGACTTATGCAGATCTCAAATACGGAGGTACCAAAAGGTAATAAAAGTTGGTTTACCATAATAGGAGGAAACAAAACGCCAGATAATGTCTCTTATTAGGCACCATTTTTGGGTCCTTATGCACGCACCATGATAATGCCAGAGGTTGAAGCACAGTACGTCTGACTATGGTATCTGTAATGCTCTGCATTGTTTAATGTGTCACTTTTAGTTCTATTTATCGACCTTGCACGTCAGACTCACACTTCACACAAGGCTCCAGCACATCGAGCGGAGGGACTCTGTTGCAAACAGAATCAATAACCTGATCAGAAGGACTTGTTAGTGGACCACCGGGGGAGGGGGAGGGGGGTGAGGGAAATGCCACTTCCTGTAACTTTATGGATGTGTTTTACATCCATAAACGCCTCACAACAGGTAGATAAAGAATGGCCGACGAGCACACATTTCTGGGACTTATGCAGATCTCAAATACGCAGGTACTTAAAGGTAAGACAACTTGATTTTCCATAATAGGAGGGAACAAAATGCCAGATTATGTCTCCTAATAGGTACCATTTTGGGGTCCTTATGCACACACCATGATAATACCTGAGGTTGAAGCACAGTACGTCTGACTATGGTATCCGTAATGCTCTGCATTGTTTAATGTGTCAGGGAAATGCCACTTCCTGTAACTTTACGGATGTGTTTTACATCCAGGAACGCCTCACAACAGGTAGATAGAGAAATAGTTAATTGACTTCAATGGCCGACGAGCGCACATTTCCGGGACTTATGCAGATCTCAAATACGCAGGTACCAAAAGGTAATACAAGTTGGTTTTCCATAATAGGAGGAATCAAAACGTCAGATAATGTCTTTTGTTAGGCACCATTTTTGGGTCCTTATCCACACACCATGATAATGCCTGAGGTTGAAGCACAGTACGTCTGACTATGGTATCTGTAATGCTCTGCATTGTTTAATGTGTCACTTTTAGTTCTATTTATCGACCTTCAGACTTACACTTCACACATCACTCTGCTTCAAACAGAATCAATAACCTGATCAGAAGGACTTATTAGTGGACCACCGGGGGGCAGGGTCAGGGAAATGCCACTTCCTGTAACTTTATGGGTGTGTTTTACATCCATGAACGCCTCACAACAGGTAGATAAAGAATGGCCGACGAGCACACATTTCTGGGACTTATGCAGATCTCAAATACGCAGGTACTTAAAGGTAAGAAAACTTGATTTTCCATAATAGGAGGGAACAAAATGCCAGATTATGTCTCCTAATAGGTACCATTTTGGGGTCCTTATGCACACACCATGATAATACCTGAGGTTGAAGCACAGTACGTCTGACTATGGTATCCGTAATGCTCTGCATTGTTTAATGTGTCAGGGAAATGCCACTTCCTGTAACTTTATGGATGTGTTTTACATCCATGAACGCCTCACAACAGGTAGATAGAGAAAGAGTTAATTGACTTCAATGGCCGACGAGCGCAAATTTCTGGGACTTATGCAGATCTCAAATACGGAGGTACCAAAAGGTAATAAAAGTTGGTTTTCCATAATAGGAGGAATCAAAGCGCCAGATAATGTCTCCTATTAGGCACCATTTTTGGGTCCTTATCCACACACTATGATAATGCCTGAGGTTGAAGCACAGTACGTCTGACTATGGTATCTGTAATGCTCTGCATTGTTAAATGTGTCACTTTTAGTTCTATTTATCGACCTTCAGACTTACACTTCACACATCACTCTGTTTCAAACAGAATCAATAACCTGATCAGAAAGTCTTATTAGTGGACCACCGGGGGACGGGGTCAGGGAAATGCCACTTCCTGTAACTTTATGGATGTGTTTTACATCCATGAACGCCTCACAACAGGTAGATAGAGAAAGAGTTAATTGACTTCAATGGCTGACGGGCGCAAGTTTCCGGGACTTATGCAGATCTCAAATACGCAGGTACTTAAAGGTAAGAAAACTTGATTTTCCATAATAGGAGGGAACAAAATGCCAGATTATGTCTCCTAATAGGTACCATTTTGGGGTCCTTATGCACACACTATGATAATACCTGAGGTTGAAGCACAGTACGTCTGACTATGGTATCCATAATGCTCTGCATTGTTTCATGTGTCACTTTTAAGTTCTATTTATCGACCTTCAGAGTTACACTTCACTAATCACTCTGCTCCAAACAGAATCAATAACCTGCCCAGAAGGACTTATTAGTGGACCACCGGGTGGCGGGGTCAGGGAAATGCCACTTCCTGTAACTTTATGGATGTGTTTTACATCCATGAACGCCTCACAACAGGTAGATAAAGAATGGCCGACGAGCACACATTTCTGGGACTTATGCAGATCTCAAATACGCAGGTACTTAAAGGTAAGAAAACTTGATTTTCCATAATAGGAGGGAACAAAATGCCAGATTATGTCTCCTAATAAGTACCATTTTGGGGTCCTTATGCACACACCATGATAATACCTGAGGTTGAAGCACAGTACGTCTGACTATGGTATCCGTAATGCTCTGCATTGTTTAATGTGTCAGGGAAATGCCACTTCCTGTAACTTTACGGATGTGTTTTACATCCAGGAACGCCTCACAACAGGTAGATAGAGAAAGAGTTAATTGACTTCAATGGCCGACGAGCGCACATTTCCGGGACTTATGCATATCTCAAATACGCAGGTACCAAAAGATAATAAAAGTTGGTTTTCCATAATAGGAGGAAACAAAACGCCAGATAATGTCTCTTATTAGGCACCATTTTTGGGTCCTTATCCACACACTATGATAATGCCTGAGGTTGAAGCACAGTACGTTTGACTATGGTATCCGTAATGCTCTGCATTGTTTAATGTGTCACTTCTGGTTCTATTTATCGACCTTGCAGGGACTCAGCTGCAAACAAAATCAATAATCTGATCAGAAAGTCTTATTAGTGGACCACTGGGGGGCAGGGTCAGGGAAATGCCACTTCCTGTAACTTTATGGATGTGTTTTACATGAGCACACATTTCTGGGACTTATGCAGATCTCAAATACGCAGGTACTTAAAGGTAAGAAAACTTGATTTTCCATAATAGGAGGGAACAAAATGCCAGATTATGTCTCCTAATAGGTACCATTTTAGGGTCCTTATGCACAAACTATGATAATACCTGAGGTTGAAGCACAGTACGTCTGACTATGGTATCTGTAATTCTCTGCATTGTTTAATGTGTCACTTTTAGTTCTATTTATCGACCTTCAGACTTACACTTCACACATCACTCTGCTTCAAACAGAATCAATAACCTGATCAGAAGGACTTATTAGTGGACCACTGGGGGCAGGGGCAAGGAAATGCCACTTCCTGTAACTTTATGGATGTGTTTTACATCCAGGAACGCCTCACAACAGGTAGATAGAGAAAGAGTTAATTGACTTCAATGGCTGACGGGCACAAGTTTCCGGGACTTATGCAGATCTCAAATACGCAGGTACCAAAAGGTATGAAAAGTTGGTTTTCCATTATAGGAGGAATCAAAGCGCCAGATAATGTCTCCTATTAGGCACCATTTTTGGGTCCTTATCCACACACCATGATAATACCTGAGGTTGAAGCACAGTGCGTCTGACTATGGTATCTGTAATGCTCTGCATTATTCAATGTGTCACTTTTGGTTCTATTTATCGACCTTGCAGGGACTCAGCTGCAAACAAAATCAATAACCTGATCAGAAAGTCTTATTAGTGGACCACTGGGGGGCAGGGTCAGGGAAATGCCACTTCCTGTAACTTTATGGATGTGTTTTACATGAGCACACATTTCTGGGACTTATGCAGATCTCAAATACGCAGGTACTTAAAGGTAACAAAACTTGATTTTCCATAATAGGAGGGAACAAAATGCCAGATTATGTCTCCTAATAGGTACCATTTTAGGGTCCTTATGCACAAACTATGATAATACCTGAGGTTGAAGCACAGTACGTCTGACTATGGTATCCGTAATGCTCTGCATTGTTTTATGTGTCACTTTTAAGTTCTATTTATCGACCTTCCGAGTTACACTTCACACATCACTCTGCTCCAAACAGAATCAATAACCTGACCAGAAGGACTTATTAGTGGACCACCGGGGGGCGGGGTCAGGGAAATGCCACTTCCTGTAACTTTATGGATGTGTTTTACATCCATGAACGCCTCACAACAGGTAGATAAAGAATGGCCGACGAGCACACATTTCTGGGACTTATGCAGATCTCAAATACGCAGGTACTTAAAGGTAAGAAAACTTGATTTTCCATAATAGGAGGGAACAAAATGCCAGATTATGTCTCCTAATAGGTACCATTTTGGGGTCCTTATGCACACACCATGATAATACCTGAGGTTGAAGCACAGTACGTCTGACTATGGTATCCGTAATGCTCTGCATTGTTTAATGTGTCAGGGAAATGCCACTTCCTGTAACTTTATGGATGTGTTTTACATCCATGAACGCCTCACAACAGGTAGATAGAGAAAGAGTTAATTGACTTCAATGGCCGACGAGCGCACATTTCCGGGACTTATGCAGATCTCAAATACGCAGGTACCAAAAGGTAATACAAGTTGGTTTTCCATAATAGGAGGAATCAAAACGTCAGATAATGTCTTTTGTTAGGCACCATTTTTGGGTCCTTATCCACACACCATGATAATGCCTGAGGTTGAAGCACAGTACGTCTGACTATGGTATCTGTAATGCTCTGCATTGTTTAATGTGTCACTTTTAGTTCTATTTATCGACCTTCAGACTTACACTTCACACATCACTCTGCTCCAAACAGAATCAATAACCTGACCAGAAGGACTTATTAGTGGACCACCGGGGGGCGGGGTCAGGGAAATGCCACTTCCTGTAACTTTATGGATGTGTTTTACATCCATGAACGCCTCACAACAGGTAGATAAAGATTGGCCGACGAGCACACATTTCTGGGACTTATGCAGATCTCAAATACGCAGGTACTTAAAGGTAAGAAAACTTGATTTTCCATAATAGGAGGGAACAAAATGCCAGATTATGTCTCCTAATAGGTACCATTTTGGGGTCTTTATGCACACACCATGATAATACCTGAGGTTGAAGCACAGTACGTCTGACTATGGTATCCGTAATGCTCTGCATTGTTTGATGTGTCACTTTTAAGTTCTATTTATCGACCTTCAGAGTTACACTTCACACATCACTCTGCTCCAAACAGAATCAATAACCTGCCCAGAAGGACTTATTAGTGGACCACCGGGGGGCGGGGTCAGGGAAATGCCACTTCCTGTAACTGTATGGATGTGTTTTACATCCATGAGGTGGTCTCCCTCGCGTGGCCAGATCTTTATTTTATTTCTTCCATAAAAAGGCAAATGGTTCCCTCCCCCCTTTGACTTAACAGGTGTCCCCCCAGGCGACTCTTAGCGCCTGTAAGCAGCTGCGTCGCTCCTGGCTAGTAAATAAAGTCAGGACAGGTGGAAGAGCGCAGGTAGATTTTGACAGATATTGCAAAAGACACGAGAGTCATTAAACATTCACATTGTGCACTGGAGAGCCCTGAAGCCGGGCAGTTACCGAGTGCGGGGATTAAAAGATGGAAAGCGAAAAGGGGGAGATGGCAAATAACGTGCGGGAGGAATAGCAGAAAAAGACAAAAAAGGTGGGGATTTAAACTGTCGGAGCGAAGGAAGGACGAGTCGTGTGCAAGGATGCAAAATGCAGCAGAGTGATAGTGAAGTGGCGACGGAGGGAGTGATGCAGTGCCATTAAAGGCCAGCTGGATGCCACTGCAGCCTCCACCCCCCTAGAGCAAGTTTGAATTATTACCTGCACACACACACACAAGCACACACACACACACACACACACGCACACACACACTACCTCCTGTTTGCAACGTGCTCACGTACCATGTGGATGGTAGGACATGGCCCTTAGTGGCCAGCTGGTGCGTCCGTGGTGTTTAAACCAGGCTCAGCACATCAATTTAGTAGCATTTAGTAGAAAATGTACCGTATTTTCCGGACCATAGGGCACACCGGATTATAAGGCGCACTGCTGAATAACGGGTTTATTCAGGTCGATTTTCATACAAAAGGTGCATTAAAGGGGTCATATTATGATTTTTTTTTTCTTGTGGTCTACATCAGTGGTCGCCAACCACCGGGTCGCGGCCGGTACCGGTCCGTGGATTGATTGGTACCGGGCCACGCAAGAACTTTAAAAAATTAAAATTAAAACATAAATATATATATATATATACATATACAGGTAAAAGCCAGTAAATTAGAATATTTTGAAAAACTTGATTTATTTCAGTAATTGCATTCAAAAGGTGTAACTTGTACATTATATTTATTCATTGCACACAGACTGATGCATTCAAATGTTTATTTCATTTAATTTTGATGATTTGAAGTGGCAACAAATGAAAATCCAAAATTCCGTGTGTCACAAAATTAGAATATTACTTAAGGCTAATACAAAAAAGGGATTTTTAGAAATGTTGGCCAACTGAAAAGTATGAAAATGAAAAATATGAGCATGTACAATACTCAATACTTGGTTGGAGCTCCTTTTGCCTCAATTACTGCGTTAACGCGGCGTGGCATGGAGTCGATGAGTTTCTGGCACTGCTCAGGTGTTATGAGAGCCCAGGTTGCTCTGATAGTGGCCTTCAACTCTTCTGCGTTTTTGGGTCTGGCATTCTGCATCTTCCTTTTCACAATACCCCACAGATTTTCTATGGGGCTAAGGTCAGGGGAGTTGGCGGGCCAATTTAGAACAGAAAT